>NC_141034.1:5501250-5662500 GCF_052040795.2 Danio rerio
AACATCAATATTTCAAGGAGACACTAAAAAGTGGCGGACCCCACTATTTAGGATATGGTTATTTCGGTTAATAAATGCTAAAGAAACAGGAATCGGGATATTAAAATAAACAATTGATAAACTCACCTTTCAAAGATCTCATACAACTTCACTGAGTATTACTGTATGTTCACACCGAAAGCGGCGAGAGCGTCAAAGTAGCTGGAAGACATTAATTTTCAATGACAGCCGGTGGCGAGGAGCAACGAGGCATGTCTTCGCTGGTGTGGGCGTCGAGGAGAGTTGAAATCAAGTTATCTTTATGGTAATGAGCTATGACACGGTTAGGCGGCAAGCAATCATAATGAAGAGGTCCACCGCTTGAGAGGAGTTCAGAGAACACAGACCTGTGAACTTTGGTTCTGACCACAGTTATTCCCAAGGGATTGATTATTGCGGTTGCCGGATTTCTAATTATTTACAATGTTTTCTTACAGGAACATGCAATAAATAAGTTACTGGCAAGTTACTGATGTGCATTAATGTATATATATATATATATATATATATATATATATATATATATATATATATATATATATATATATATATATATATATATATATCTTTAAAAAAGCGGGAATCTCACGCAACAGTACAAAACAGTATTGCTGCTTCAGGATATTTTAGACATAAAGACACATTGGATAATTAAGTTAAGCAAAGCCAGAACACATGCTACTTGATCTTCCATTGTTAAATAAATTTGATAAGAAGTGCGCAACATTTTCACACTAGAAAGCATGTAAGAATGTAACTGATATGCTGCAACGGCCCCTTTAAATACGAGATCAATGTAGCGAATTTTGACGCTCCGAAGCTGAAGGCAGACAGTAATGCCGCCAGGGCGGCCAGACTGACCTTGGACGCTGTCACTGCTTTCGGAAAATTGTATGACGTGTTTACTTATGCTATCTTTGACTAGCATTTAAATTAATTTGATTATCTGAAACATTAAAGTGTGACAAACATGCAAAAAAGCAATCAATAAGAGGGCAAACACGTTTTCACACATATATACAGTTGAAGTCAGAATTATTAGCCCCCTGAATTATAAGCCAGCCTGTTTATATTTTTCCTCAATTTCTGTTTAACAGAGAAAAGTTTTTCAACACATTTCTAATTATTATAGTTTTAATATCTCATCTCTAATAACAGATTTCTTTTATCTTTGCCATGATGACAGTAAATAATATTTGACTAGACATTTTTCACGACACTTCTATACAGCTTAGTGTAATTTTAAGGCTTAAATATGCTAATTAGGTTAACTAGGCAGGTTAGGGTAATTAGACAAGTTATTCTATAATGATGGTTTGTTCAGTAGTCTATAGAAACAAAATATACCTTAAAGGGGGTAATAATTTTGTCCTTAAAATGGTGTTTAAAAAAATTAAAACCTGCTTTTATTTTATAGCCAAAATAAAACAAATAAGACTTTCTCCAGAAGAAAAAACATTAGCAGACATACTTTGAAAATTTCCTTGCTCTGTTTAACATCATTTGGAAAATATTCAAAAAAAGAAAAAAAATTGAAAGGGGGGGCTAATAATTCTGACTTCAACTGTATATGCGTTCATAAATAGCTCAAATTACATTGAAATGATTTCACCTTGTGCGTTTGGAGAACTGGATATCTAGTAAACACAGCCACCTGGACCCCATCAGCACAGTAAACCTAGTCTAGCCTTCTCCATAAACAGCTGGTTTGGGTCGAGTATCTGTATTCATGCTCCAGATCGTGATGAAGATAAACTCATTAACTCATTAAAGGCCCCGGTCAGGGTTTTAGCAACAGGAAACAAGCAAACGCTTTTCCTCTTCAAGCACATTAACTGATATAAATCATGCACAGGACTCTTTCCTCCAGCACACACACACACACGCACATCTAACAAAATACAGTTAAAGTCAAAATGTTTAGCGCTCCTGTAAATTTGTTTTACTTTTTGAAATATTTCCCAAACTATGTTTAACTGAGTAAGGAAATTTTCACAGTATTGCCTAATATTGTATTTCACAATATTATATATAATATTTTTTTATTTTATTTTATTTTATTTTGGCTCGAATTAAAGCAGTTTTAAATATTTTTTAAACTATTTTAGGGTCTATATTATTAGCAATACTTAAACTGTATGTATTTTTTATAGTCTACAGAACAAACCATTGTTATACAATGACTTGCCTAATTAACCTAGTTAAGTCTTTAAATGTAACTTTAAGCTGAATACTAGTATCTGGACAAAATATCTACTAAAATATTATGTAATATAATGAAAACATTTTCCTTTTGTTAAACAGAAATTGGGGAAAAATTTAAAGGGGGTCTAATAATCCAGACTTTAACTGTATATTCATAAATGCCTCCTGCTACTGCTTTTACCAGCCGAGATGATGAATGTGGACAAATTTATCCGTGACCCCTGAAGGTCAGGAAAGCCACTAAAGATGAAAGTAGGAAATGGTGGGCTGTCAGTGACTCTGAAGATGTCATAACGCCACAACGGCTCCCGGACCACTGCAATTTCAAGGAGATTGATGGTCCAATTAGAGACGGGCCAGAAGGATGTGGCAGCGTGCACATTTTCATACTGTACTAACAGACTGCAAATGTGTCTGTCGCTCTGTCATCGGCTTCTGATTAGCGATCGGTGCCCACGTTTAGTTGCTGAGAGCTGAAAGGATAGTATCTGATACGTGTTCCTTTTTGGGGGTATTGTATTGTTGGTTCTATGCAAACTAAGCAAATTAAGTTTAGAAGAATTTTGGAAGAAACAAGTGACAGCAAAGAAAGTTAATTCAAATACAAAACTGAAATATTACATGAAAAAATGAAAGAATAAATGAAAAAAAATTATGTATTTAATAAAGAAACATAAATCAATTATAATCAAGTTGATCAAAAATCTAATTACATTATATATTGCTTTAAATATGTACATAATTATGCATAAAAATAATAAATAAAAACATTTATATTTATACATTTATTAAAAATAGAAAAATAAATACAACAAATTTTTTATAAATTTATTATAAAATATATTAGTCATAATAAAACATAAAAAATCCAATTACATTACATAATGTATAAAATATAGACATAAATATAATTAATAAATAAATGTATTTTTTAACAATGAATTAATTATAATCAAATTAATGAAAGTTTAATTACATTATTCATTCATTCATTCATTTTCTTGTCAGCTTAGTCCCTTTATTAATCCGGGGTCACCACAGCGGAATGAACCACCAACTTATCCAGCAAGTTTTTACGCAGCGGATGCCCTTCCAGCCGCAACCCATCTCTGGGAAACATCCACACACACACTCATACACTACGGACAATTTAGCCAACCCAATTCACCTGTACCGCATGTCTTTGGACTGTGGGGGAAACGGGAGCACCCGGAGGAAACCTACACGAAGGCAGGGAGAACATACAAACTCCACACAGAAACGCCAACTGAGCCGAGGTTCGAACCAGCGACCAAGAATCCTTCTTGCTGTGAGGCGACAGCACTACCTACTGCACCACTGCCTCGCCTTAAATACATTACATAATTTATTAAATATATGCATAAATAAATAAAAAATAAACAAAAAATTGACATGACACTGTTTTTAAAGGCGCAGTATGTAAGTTTGACATCCAGTGGTTGAACTAGGTATTGCATTCTTTGATCAAAACAAACGCAAACGCAGGTTGCCAGATTAACGAACAACAAGAGCGATTCTGATGATCGAGCTGATTTAAACTGTGTTCTAAATAAAAGCAACGGCACACGATAGAAGGAATATTTTAAATATTAAAAGGAATTTTTGTTCTAATCAACACCTCAAATTGACTTCAATTCACCTAGACACTGCATGTGTTTGGACTGTGGAGAAAACAAGTGCTTAAGGTGAAAACCCACGCCAACATGGGGAGAATGCAAACTCAACACAGAAATGCCAGCTGACCCAGCCAAGACTTGAACCAGCGACCTTCTTGATGTGAGGCGACAGTGCTAACCACTGAGCCACCGTATCACCTAAAATATAATGATATAGTCTATACTAACTGAGAAATGAATAAATATATGTATTTTCAAATGTGGATCTACTTATTTATGCTGATCACTGTATACAGAAATGAAAAAATTGGTTTATATTCTCTATGCTTCATAATTTTACATATAAAACTCAAAACCTGACATCCATTCCTGAGGGAGATAAAAAAAATCAATAAATACATGTGTAACATAAATCAGTTGTGAAATTGTTGTGTGTTTCCTTTGACAGTGTTTACGCAGCGTGTTTGGGGAGATCAGAGAGAAATGACAGACTGATTTACCTCCGGCTGTGTTTCTCTGCAGCTCAAAACCCAGAATATTCTCACTGTGTCAACTCAGCCATGATGAAACAGAATTAATTTTAATTAAAGGTGATGTACTTTCATTTTAGAGTGTTTATGGCCTGTTGCTGGAACACAATTAGCTACATCCTTCTTGCACATTTGTGTTTGCAATGCTAGTTATTCACCCTGACCTAAGTTTACTGTTGCTATTTTATTTTTGTGTTTTCAATGCTAGTTTTCACTCTGGCCAGCCAAGTTTACTGTTACTATTTGTTAGTTTTAAATGCTAGTTTTCACTCTGCTATAAGCTAGTTTTCACTCTGGCTACAATGCTAGTTTTCACACGGGCTAACCAGGTTTATTGTTGCTATTTTAAATGTGTATTTTCAATGCTAGATTTTATTCTGTCTAAGGTACAGTATATGCTATTTTTCACTCTGGCTACAACGCTAGGTTTCACTCTGGCTAAGCAAGTTTGCTAAATTATATTTTATTTGTGTGTTTACAATGCTAGTTTTCACACTGGCTACTAAGCTAGTTTTCACACTGGCTAAACAAGTTTGTTGATATATTATTTGTGTGTTTACAATGCAAGTTTTCACTGGCTATATGCTAGCTTTCACTCTGGCTTACCAAGTTTACTGTTGCTATTTTATTTGTGTGTTTACAATGCTATTTTTACTTTGGCTAACCAAGTTTACTTTGGTTATTTTGTGTTTACAATGTTATATTTCACGTTGGCTAATGTGCTAGTTGTCACTCTGGCTACAATGCTAGTTTTCACTCTGGCTCAGGAAGTTTACAATTGCTATTTCATGTGTGTGTTTACAATGCAAGTTTTCACTCTGGCTATATGCTAGTTTTCACCCTGGCTTACCAGGTTTATTGTTGCTATTTTAAATGTGTATTTTCAATGCTAGATTTTATTCTGTCTAAGGTACAGTATATGCTATTTTTCACTCTGGCTACAACGCTAGGTTTCACTCTGGCTAAGCAAGTTTGCTAAATTATATTTTATTTGTGTGTTTACAATGCTAGTTTTCACTCTGGCTACTAAGCTAGTTTTCACACTGGCTAAACAAGTTTGTTGATATATTATTTGTGTGTTTACAATGCAAGTTTTCACTGGCTATATGCTAGCTTTCACTCTGGCTTACCAAGTTTACTGTTGCTATTTTATTTGTGTGTTTACAATGCTATTTTTACTTTGGCTAACCAAGTTTACTTTGGTTATTTTGTGTTTACAATGTTATATTTCACGTTGGCTAATGTGCTAGTTGTCACTCTGGCTACAATGCTAGTTTTCACTCTGGCTCAGGAAGTTTACAATTGCTATTTCATGTGTGTGTTTACAATGCAAGTTTTCACTCTGGCTATAAGCTAGCTTTCACCCTGGCTTACCAAGTTTACTGTTGCTATTTTATTTGTGTGTTTAGAATGCTAGTTTTTACTCTGGCTAACCAAGTTTACTTTTGCTACTTTGTGTTTACAGTGTTATATTTCACTTTGGCTAATGAGCTAGTTGTCACTCTGGCTAACTACGATTACTGTTGCTATTTTACATTAATTTTGATCATCTATAGGTAAAGATCGTTTTTTTCTTTTTTTTTTCTTTTAGTTAACACTGAGCTACACCCACATATAAAAATGTAGTCAATATTCTTATGGTAAAAATATCAACAATAGAAATAATATCTGGAAAATCCCTGATGATATCGAGGCTAAATATCCAAACAAGTTATATTCCAAATTTGAATTTGATATCTCAAAATATGAGCCTCAATGAAATTTAGTTTGGCTGCAGTACCAGACATCACCACCAGATGACATTCAGTTCACATTGGTAACCATATGAAAAGGCTCCCTACTTTTGTGTGTTAAGGAAAATGAACCATATATTTTATATTTTGACAATATTTGTAAAGTAGGCATCAAATTGGTGGTATTTGATTTGAATTTAGCCTCTAAAAAACTTCTAAACATTTTTTACATGTGGATTGCTGTAGCAAAGTAATGCTTAAACTCAAACTCTTATTTGTCACTAAATATGGAAACAAAATGTTAAGCTGTCAAATGATATATCATTTGTTGTGCTTTATGTTTAGACTATAATTTTATGGTTTAAAATCATAACCACAAACGGTCCCACAGGTTGAATAGTGACAATAAACGGATTTTGATCTTTTCATACAAAACAAAAATAAACAGTATTAATGTATTCAGAAGACTTACAAATTTTGCAGCGATTTACAGTTGGTCATGATTAGATTAAGATTTAATTGCCAAATAATAAAATAAACTTAAGCATCCGGCTATTGGGATGGTGACAGTTTACTTTCCCAAACTACATTACTGGCACGCTAGCTTCTTTTCCTAAATCTTCATATAATTATATGCATTGTGAAAAGACTTACACAACTACATTTGACTAGCATTTTTGTAGATCTTTAGTTTTAATTGTGCAAATTATTAGTTATTTACGTTATGTACTGCACGCGTCCCTGGACACAAGAACTAAAAGTGAGGATAGTGTGCTTCGACAGCCCAAACTTACTTAGATTCAAAATCTCCATTATTTTTTGAGGATTCTTGCAGTATTTACCTGATGAAAGTTTCTTTAGAATCTACTGGGTTATGGGTTTGAATTTAGCCTCTAAAAAGAACTAAGTATTTCTTTTACATGTGGATTGCTGTAGCAAAGTAATGCTTTACAATTCTGATGAGCATCCTTGTCGCAAATGAATAAATAAGAGGTGCTCAGTGATAGCTATTAAAAATCTGTCTCCAGACATAGAAAGTAGAAATTTTAAGCTGTGCATAGTTTTCTTCAAGAGGCCAAACCTACTCAGATTCAAATACTTCAGAACTTTTAGAGAATTCTTGCACAAATGACCTGTCAAAAGTTCCTTTACAATCTTCTGGGTTATGGAGGGCCACAGGTGTACAGTATTGGTCCACTCATCTTCGCGCTGTAGGTCTTTCCACGTCTCTCTGGGAACAATTAATGTCAGCCATTCAAAGTGCAGCTATTGGTGGAGAGCAGGACTTCAAAGGCCAACCACCTCAAAGGCTTCCAGCGCAGAAACGGCCCTCAAAACTCCTCTAAAGCACAGAGAGAGTCCTGTTTCTATGGCTCGGCGAGGGAGGGGAAGGCCTGCGCTCTTTATGAAAGAACCTACTAACATGCAGGAAAATCTCCATGGGACTGAAAACTTCCATTCAGAGTGTTGAGGAACAGAGAGATGGAGAATCCTGATCAAAAATGTTTGGTTCATGAAGAGGGTTTTAACCATTGCCCAGTCATATTGTAGTTGTATTTTATTATTATTATTATTTTGTCTTTTTGGAAGCAGGCAGATTTCATGGACTTGTGTTTTTGACATTGACTGTGGACTGGCACACAGCCAGAAGTTTCACCATTGTAGGGAGCTACGCTTTGTTCGCTGGTGTGGACCATTAAATCCCATCATCCCCCTCCCTCTTTTTCTCTCTCTTTTTTTTTTTTAACCAAAGTCCCTGAAAGACTGAGCACCTGTTTAAGTAAAAAAAAAAAAACAATTAAGAGTCCATTGGAAGTATTTAAACCCCAGATTAAAGAGGATGGTGCAAATGGGAAGTATTAGGATTTTCTTTTATAGTTTTTTATTCCAGACCTACATGGAGCCTTTTCGGGTGCACAAAGACAGCTGTAGCCTCCCAGTGACCGGCTGTAGGATTCAGTCATTAGCCACAAGCCAGGGAGTTGTTAAAATGCAATAAACCATAACATTTAACGCCCTTTCAATGCAGAGTTCATTTTAATGATCAAAAGATTGGAGATTAGCACTTCTTTTTTTTGTCACCTTTTATCTTTTGTGGAGGACAGGTACAGGAAGTTGTCATTTAGGAGGCACTTTAATCCAATGTGACACATGGAGAATTTGGTGCAGGCTTAAATCTGTGCTAGAAAGTTACCTGAACTGAGATACAACCAATGTTGTCATGGGAGAAACATACAGTATGTGAAATGTATAGTTAAGGAAGTTACTAATGCCCCGTTTCCTCTGAGTGGTATAGTACAGTTGCGTTCAGTATGCTTTTATGGCCATTTCGACTATCGAAAGGTACCTTTACCATACCACTTTTTGGGAACCCGTTTGCAAGGGTACTTAGCACAACAAAAGGGTACCAAAAGTTGGAGCAAATCGCACAGCTGAATGTTACTGGTTTACAGAGATTCGTCACTCACTCGTGCAACAAGCCAGGAGAATAAAAACAATGGAACCGCCATTTTTAAAAACACAGCCGTGACATTACACTGTAATACTATATACATATAATAATGAGCTATGGTCAACCCAAGTTTAAACTAATCTTGTTGTCATCTTGATGAACAGCTTACAAAGCCAAGAAAAAGAGCCGAACTACCCTGTGCCCCGTAGTTGTTTACAAGGTCGTCTGAAGTGTGAGTGGTTTTGCTTTCTTGCTGGCCCTCGCCCCGCTTCTATGTTTAAAATAATGAACTTCTTGAGCTCATTACTTGATTGAAATGCATCTAATATGCATTTGGGATGGTTTTGCAAAAAGATTTGTTTCACTACAGGATGAACACATGACTATTTTGGGGACCTATTGTCCCTAAAAAGGACAGCAAAACCTGAGAATTTTGCCATTTTGTGTTGTCCCCTAAAAGGGAAACGACATCTTAAAAAATACTCAAGTATATTTATCTAAAAGTGTAAACATTTGAACACGTTTTCTGAAAGTGAGTTTAAAAGCAGGACTTGGTTTGTGGATGGAAAATATTGTTTGATCAGTATAAAATATTTTAATATGGAAAGTCTGCACAAATCATGGAAACTTAATGTGTGTGTTTGTGTGTGTGTGTGTGTGTGTGTGTGTTTATGGGGCTGAAAATAACTGTTAGCCATGTTTAGCATGGTAAACAATTATCGATTAAAGGGGACCTGTTATGCAAAAATTGCTTTTATAAGAGGTTTAAACACAGTTGTGTGGCAAAAGTCACAGTGTGAATATAACCAGCTTCTAGCTTCTAGCCATGTTTAGCATGGTAAACAATTATAGATTAAAGGGGACCTGTTATGCAAAAATTGCTTTTATAAGAGGTTTAAACACAGTTGTGCGGCAAAAGTCACAGTGTGAATATAACCAGCTTCTAGTGGTAAGATATATTGATTTGTTTTATATATAATCACACCTGAGGCCTCATGGTGGAGCAGTGGGTAGCACGATCGCCTCACAGCAAGAAGGTCTCTGGTCTGAGCCTCGGCTGGGTCAGTTAGCATTTCTGTATACAGTTTGCTTGTTCTTCCCGTGTTGGCGTTGGTTTCCTCCGGGTGCTCCGGTTTACCCCACCTGTCCAAAGACATGCGGTACAGGTGAATTGGGCAGGCTAAATTGTCCGCAGTGTATGTGTGTGAATAGGAGTGTATGGGTGTTTCCCAGTGATGGGTTGCAGCTGGAAGGGCATGCGCTGCGTAAAAACATATGCTAGATAAGATGGCGGTTCTTCCTCTGTGGCGACCCCAGATTAATAAAGGGACTAAGCCGAAAAGAAAATGAATGAAGGAATAATCACACTCGATAACACACACTCGATCTGCAGAAATGCTTTGCTTGACATTTTTCCTTTGTACGTGTAATCCAGGGGTCACCAAACTTGTTCCTGGAGGGCCGGTGTCTAGCAGCCCCAACCCTAATCAAACACACCTGAACTAGCTAATCAAGGTGTTACTAGGTATACTTGAAACACCCAGGCAGGTGTGTTGAGGCAAGTTGGAGCTAAACCCTGCAGGGACACCGGCCCTCCAGGACCGAGATTGATGACCCTTGGTGTAATCACTGGGGGAAAGTCCTGCCCACTAATGACAATCTCTCCCTCATTATCATAAGACTTCAGTCTTGTTATTGAATCTGCCACTATGCTGACACATAGGCATTTCTAGCTCCGCCTTCTCCTGTACAGAGCACAATCTCATTTAAATTTAAAAAGACACTCACCAAAATGGCACAATTTCGATCAAAGCCTAAAAGGGTCAGTTTCAGAGTTATGAAACATAATTTGTTGGGTATTTTGAGCTATACACACTTCACATACACACTCTAGGAACATCAGAGACTTGTAAAAAGGGGCATAATAGGTCTTGCCTTTATTTTAAGTTCTGCCTTCTTGTCAGCTTGCTTCCCTGCTGAAAAATCCAGCTTAAACCAGCCTAGGCTGGTTGGCTGGTTTTAGCTGGTTGACCAGCCTGGTTTTACAGGGGTTTTGGCCATTTATTGGCTGGAAAATGACCAGCCAAATCCAGCTAAAACCAGCTTGACCAGCCTGGTTTAAGCTAGATATAGCTGGTTTTGGCTGGCATCCCAGCTTGGCTAGGCTGGTCAAGCTGGTTTTAGCTGGTCATCTCCCAGCCTGACCAGCAAAGACCAGGCTGGAAATGGCTGGAAACCAGCCTGGAAGTGGTCAAAACCCCTCTAAAACCAGCCTGGTCGACCAGCTAAAACCAGCCAACTAGCCTAGGCTGGTTAAGGCTGGATTTTTCAGCAGGGTTGTGATATTTCTTTCTTTTAAAGTCTGTTCTGATACATCTGCTTAAGTAATAAATATATCCCAGTAAATGAAGAAAATCTAAATAGATAATAGTAAACAGGATTTCAAATTTTCTGTGTCAATATTACAGGCCTCAGCCATGAAAAGCCATATTAGAAATATGGCCAATTTTTTAAGCCTAGTTTGTACTTTGCACCCACTTTCAACTACAATGGCGAAACAAGTGACGACAGGAGGTGTAAATGAACTCCAACTCAAAATAAATGCGGAAGCAACTCTACAGTACTCCTTCCCTCATCTTTCGGGAGGGTAAACAAACACAGCAGCCATCTTTACCTGTGGTCTGCAGTGACTTCCAGCATCCCTGCCGAGACTTGACTGCAGGTGACTCTGCGCTCCTTGTTTTGTTTGGTCTGGCCTCCCGGTCCTCCTGCTGTGACCCCAGCGCATGTTTCTGGCACGTTAGAGAGGCTCTCGCTCTGATTAGGGTAATTACAAACCATCTCTGCTCTGCCCGCTCCTCAAAGCCCACTTCAGCATGGATTCATCCATTTGTCTTAAAGTAATGAAATCCCTGGGGGAGGGGCGGGAGGCGCCGCGTGGCGGGGCGCCTCATTTCAGGAGCTATTAAGTAGCAAACGTGCTACTCGCTAGCACTTTTATCACTGCGCTCGTTAATCTCAGAGCCCTTCCGCTCCGTGGAGCTGCTGCCATTGCGGTAATCACAATAAATCACCACGACAACTGCTGCGGCCCAACCGTGGTGCAACGGAAGAGCAGAATAACAGCCGTCTCAAGCACCGCCGCACTGATGGCTCTTTCCAGTAACATTCATTTTGGTTTGAGGATCTTTGTGTAAATACAAAATTAAAGTTATTTTTTTTATTATTTAGATGAAATTTAGTTTGCAGAATAAATCTTAAGAATAAATCTGAATAAAACATCAATACATCATCAATACTTCAATACACACAGTCAATCTGTGCGACTGACATGAAACTGCTTTGAAATTTGCGATTGAACTCTTGCAAGCACTCATAATTAGTCCTCTAATTTATATTAGATTAATTGGATTTCATTGCAAAATATTACACAGCGCAGCAGTAAATGTGACAAATGTGAAATTTAACCTACTAAAACTGTTGATGCGAACCCGAACCTACAGGACTGTAAACCCATAAACACTTCAGTGTGTTCATTTGCTCCAACCTCAAAGTGAAATGGGCGGTGTTTAAGACATATTAAGATTTAACTGTGACATAAAATAAGCAACATTTGTTTGTCGCTTTTGATAGATATAACAACCTAAACAAAACCTAACCAACCATTTTAACATATCTAAATACAATTTTAATTTTAACATATCCATTTTTCAAATCACAGTTGTTGAGTTTCACAGGATTCATACAACATCTAAATACAATGAAATACTAACTAAAATGTAAATACTATTACTAATCAATAAGCCTTTAATTAGCCCGCTCTTTTTTAAGTAGAACATAGATGATAGACAGAAATAATTCAAGCGAAAACACGAAAATGCCTGACCAATATATATATATATATATATATATATATATATATATATATATATATATATATATATATATATATATATATATATATATATTAGGGATTTCAGAGAATTTCACGGTACGGTAATACCTCGGTATGAATGTCACGGTACGGTATTTATTGAACCATTTACAGGAAAAAACAAAACTTATGAAAATACTCCAAAAAAGTGCCAAAAGTGTCAATGACATACAAATTAGTCATCTATCTGTAAGCTTTGAAACAGGAACTAAAATTTTAATAACAAAAAATTATTAAACCATGTAAAAAAATTAAGTTTCAATGTAGTAGTGTTGAAAACTAATCACATTCAACATTTAATCACTCACTCACTTAGATAAAGATGGGTTTAAAGGAAAATTATCATATAAATATAATCTGGTAAAAGCTGGTATCTCTGGGCATTTACAATGTCCCCTGCAACAGAAAAAAACCCTCTCATTTGGGACTGAGGTTTCTGGGACAAGAGAGATATGACTTGGCCCAGGTTGTTAGCAATGGGGAACGTTGTGCATTGTCTTTCCCCCACTTGAGAGGACAAACCATGAGTGAGATAGAGATCTCATGTCTGCATCAATCTGAACAGTGTGCTGTGTTTCTGCAGTCCCCATGACTGATTAGTCGTATTCCCCAACTTGCAGGCACGTGCACACACAGTGCTCAACCTGTGCAGTGCACATGCCCTTTTTAGTCTTGGATAGAAAGTTCCCTTCCAAAATGATCAAAAGTGCCCCCGCGACGCGACATACCCTCCGTCCCCGCTTTACAGTACGCGCGCGACAACACAGCTGATAAGAACTCGCGCGACAACACCGCTTTTCAGTACGAGCGCGACAACACAGCTGATAAGAACTCGCGCGACAACACACCTATTCAGTACGCGCGCGGCGACAACACCCAGCTCTTTTTTTATCCCTGCTTCTAGCAGCACACTCCATTTCCGCATTACTGGATCTGTAGCGACAACAGACCGCAAGGGATTATGGCCAAGCATGGGCTGATGGGAAATGTAGTTTCCGGTACCTCCCGTTCGCTTCATTCGCCTGAGCAAATTTTCTCAGAAGACCTATAGTTTTACCGAGTCATGCGACTACGGTAATATCAAAAAAAAATAATATTGCGGTATGACAGTATTTACAATAACGTTACATCCCTAATATATATATATATATATATATATATATATATATATATATATATATATGAGCAATATCACACGAGTAGCAGTGCAATATGGCTGTGTATCAGCACTGGTGGGAGGCGTGCGTTGGCATGAGGCCGCAGGCCGAGTGCCTTAGTGCACCCACCAGTAAGACTTGAGTAAGATTTTTCAGTCATCTTTCCACCACTGGTTGCAGCTAAACTCTCCAGGACACTGGCCCTTCAGTACAGAGTGTGGACAGCCCTGACTTAGCCAATCACCATAAGCAAGAAACGACTGAAATAGTGACTGCCGGTTTAAGTAAAATAGTGGAGTAAAAATATTGATACAGAACTAAAAAATGTACTCAATTAAAAGTAAATAAATACATTATTAAAGCTACTTAGTAAAGTACAGTTCCTTAAAAAGCAAACACATTTTTCTTTGTAATTCATTACATTAGATCACTGTCTTTTTGGCGATCTGGTGAAGTCTGTCTAATTTGTAGTCTCTCTCGGGTCTCTAGTGAGTTACAATAATCATATTTCTTCCATCGCAAGTTGCTGTTGCGTACTAACACAGCCCAACCGACTTAAACGAGACCATATGTGGCGCTATTCTTTCCAATCCAATGGCTCTAATGAAGCTCTTTTTATTTCAGTCCATGTGCGATACAGCAATAACACAGACGGCACCTTAGCGCTGTGCAAAAGCTCTACAGCTATTAACATATCTGTACCTTGATGTATGAGTCCTTATGGAGGAGTATCATGGCACAGTCATTGTAAGCAAAAAAAAGCTGGCTCAGGTCCTTCGCTAATTAACTAGAGTTAATCTCCCAAACGCAGCATTATAATCACAGCCACACTTAATGCACAGTGTGTTACGCTTCCTGTTCCATGTCCAACGCCATTGTGCTGATTGATGTTTGGGGAAACCGGTGTGTCAAGAGGTGTTTATTTCACAAGCGGTGGGCTCTCTGACAGGCCTTTCATACGAGTGTGTAATATACAGCCCGAGACAAAATTTAGAGCAGCCCTGCACTCCGCGTTGAACCCCTTTGAAATGCTGTAACCCAACAAGTGCAGGCGCCGTTGGGCCTCAAGAGCGATACGGCCGGCTTTTGTTCTGCCCGAGCGAGGCTTGACACGCTATTAGTCACCAGCAGGTCAACAGAGGCACGCAGAGCAACATTTTTCCAACACATTAGGCCAGGCTGAAGAGAAGAGTGCAAAGAGTACTGAGACACGGCAAGAAGATATAGAAAAAGTAAGAGAGGGCATGTGATAATTCTTGATCAGAAAGGGTTACAGAGTAGACTTTAATGTACACAGCAAAGCAGAGTTGTGCCTGCAGGAGGAACAACTTCAGACTTGATGGTTGATTTTTGTAAATTACACGGTATTTAACTGTAATATGAACTGTATTTTACTGTACACTGAAAAAAGTGTTGCATGCAGAACTGTCGCAAACAATTTATTTGTGTTGAATTTAAACAAACAAATTAAGTTTAATAATGTTCAACTTAATTTGTTTGTTTAAATTCAACACAAATAAATTGTTTACAACCACTTAACTTTTAAAAAAGTAAGTAAATCCAAGGAATCATCTTTGGATAATTTTTTTCAGTGTAGGATAGATATACGGTATGTTACTGTATTTTAAAGTTGCGCTGTGAAAATGACATATTTTTTACAGTAAAGATATACAACATTGTAAATGCATATACAGCAAGGTAAAGGGTGCTGTAAATGTAACTACAGTATTTTTTGCAGTTGATTTGCAGTAAGTTACTGGTGAACTGCTGCCAGCTAGTCACTGTATTATAGTAGACTTCTGTTTTTAATCAGAATCAGAAAGAGCTTTATTGCCAGGTATGTTCACACAAATGAGGAATTTGTTTTTGTGACAGAGCTTCTACAGTGCAACAGAATTACAGAGTCGGGACAATAAAAAGATAATAAAAATATAAAAAGGCAGTAAGTAGTGAATGCAAATATACAAATAGAGGAACAACTATTACAGCTATATTACTATATACAGTAGCCCCTTTCACACAGTGATACCGGTATATATCCGGAAAATTTCCGGAACGACTTTACCGGTATATTCAAAAAAGCATTGTTCACACAGGCGAGGATGTTACGGAATTTTTCCGGAAAAGAGCATTCACACATCCATCCCAAAATGCCGGTAAATTCTGACATCATTAACCAGAAATGACCTCTAAATGGCTGCGCTTGTGTTTGTAAACATTTGACTACATTACATTACAAAAAGTTCAAGCTTGGTGAACTCTGACCTGCAAATCTGCATCACTTGACTGCGTGATACCAAACGAGAATCAAAACATGACCTCTCTGGACAGAAATGTTAAATATGGACCAATCGCTCGCTTTTTAAAATGTCAAATCATCTTGTTTCAACTTTTTTTCGCAGCGCCGTATGACATAATTTCGCAAGCTTAAACTCTAGTGTGACTGCAGCTTCATTCCCTCATAACAAACTAACGGTAAGAGGGGCGTGGTTAAGAGTATTGTGGATGAAGCTGACAAACTGATATCATCAGAGGAGAAACGCCACTTCAAACACAGAAGCAAACAGCCAGATTTTGATTCAAGATTACTGAAACAAACCAATTCATTTTTAACAATGAATTAACTTGCACAGATTAATTGGTCACCTAAAGAATAACGATGTGCGCTAGCAAAATAAACATTGTACATTGTGATTTAAAACTGACTTTTTCCAAGCAGAAGCATATATATATATATATATATATATAGTATAGATAAGTTTAGGTAAAGCGGTTTGAATAATTAATAACACATATCTAATCTGATGATATATGTGTATTTAATGTTATTCACATATTGTGAACTTATATGATTGGTCATAACTTCTGCACGCGTCATTACGCAAACACATGAGGAGATTTCTCTGGATGAAAGAGCAGCGAACGGCAGATTAAAATGCTTCTTCATCTCGAATGTGGTGGGAAATGAAATAAAAATAAATGTGGAGGATATTAGATGTGACAATGTGATCGACAGGACACTTTCAACGGTGACAGAATGCACATAAATGAGCAACTGAACGATCTGTTAAAGACGCAATTATGATGAAATATGCCCTAAAGCTTGCCTGCTCTTCTGTCACACACTTGGAGACAACTTTCAGGATGTTGTAGTAGGTGAAGCACCACACTCTGTGAAAAATGAGACTAAAAACTCTTAAGGCCTGCCACACATTTGATGATTTAGACCAGATTTTGGGTCTGATATGTATGATATAAAGATTGATTGACTTTTTCATAATTTTGTTTTAGGGCTTTTCAGACCCTTTTTAGAGTAAGAGGAGTAGAGTAGAGTAACAGGAATGAATGGGGAGCAGAGATAGAGGGGAAAGGTTGCATACTTATCCACTAGACATTCGTTGTTTGGTTGGGTTTGGGTTGGTTTGGTTGGTTGTCGGATTGGCGTTGGTTGGTTGGTTAGTTAGTTAGGTTGGTTTGGTTTGGTCAGGTCTGGTTTGGGTTGGTTTGGTTAGGTTGGGTTGGTTGTTTTGGTCTGGTCTGGTTGGTTGGTTTGGTTGTTGGGTTGGATAGGGTTTGGTTGGTTGGTCAGTTGTTGGGTTGGCTATGTTTGGTTGATTTAATTTGATTTGATTAAATTTGGCTGGGTTGCATTTGGTTGGTTGGTTTGGGTGTTGGGTTGGGTTGATTTGTTGGGTTTGGTTGGTTGGTTGTTAGGTTGAGTTGTGTTGGTTATGTTAGTTTGAGTTGGCTTTGGTTTGCTGGGTGGTTGGTTGGTTGGTTGGGTTGGTTGAGTTCGTTTGGTTGGTTGGTTGTTCGGGTTTGGTCGGGTTTGGTTTGGTTAGTTTGGTTAATGGGTTCAGTTGGTTGGTTTGTTTGAGCTTGGTTGGTTAGTTGTTGGGTCGGGTTGGTTATGTTTGGTCGGGTTTGGTTTGGTTAGTTAGTTGGGTTGAATTGGTTTGGTTTGATTGGTTGGTTTGGTTGGTTGGGTTGGCTTTGGTTGATTGGTTGGTCGGTTTGGTTTAGTTGGATTAGGTTGGGTTTGGTTGGTTGTTTGATGGGTTGGGTTTGATTGGTTTGGGTTGGTTATGTAAGATTGGGTTGGCTTTGGTTAGTTAGTTGGTTTGGTTTGGTTGGTTGGTTAGTTTGGGTATTGGGTTGTGTGGATTAAGTTTAGTTGTTTGTTTGGGTTGGCTTTGGTAGGTAGGTTGGTTGGTTAATTTGATTTGGTTTGGGTTTAGTTTGTTGGTTGGTTGGTTTGGTTGTTGGGTTTGTGATGTTAGGTTGTGTTGGGTTGGGTTTGGTTGGTTGGTTGGTTGGCTGGTTTTGTTGGTTTGGTTTGTGTTGAGTTGGTTTGGGTTGGGTTGGTTTGGGTGAACAAAATGACAAACAAGTGTGTGAAATCAGAGTAACCATGGCAACAAATAAAACCTAAATGTTTAAAATGTATATTTACAATACATTTCCTAAATAATGTGCACAAATAGAATGTTTAGTTGTTTAAAAGTTTGAAATTGGTAAAATTAAATTTTTTTTGTTTTATATATATATATATATATATATATATATATATATATATATATATATATATATATATATATATATGCATATAATTTATTCCTAATTTATTACAATGTTGATATTTCAGCATTATTTAAATATGAATTCATATACTCACAAAGCAGCATTGGAAAATGCCACACAGTAGTAGATTTTAGGCCATATTTTGGGTCTGGTTTGCATGATTGGAAAATGAAACTCAAAATTGTCATTTATTGACATTTCATCCAACTTATCCAGTATATGTTTTACGCAGGGGATGCCTTTCCAGCCACAACCCAACACTGGGAAACACCCACACACTCTTGCACACTCACATAAACTACCGCTCGGCTAATTTTGCTTATATAATTAACTTGTACCGCATGTCTTTCGACTGTGGGGGAAACCAGAGCACCCGGAGGAAATCCACACAAATATGAGGAGAACATGCAAACTCCACACAGAAATGCCACCTGACCCAGCCAGGGCTCAAATCAGCAACCTTCTTGCTGTGAGGTGATAGTGCTACCCACTGCGCCACTGTGCTGCCCACATCTTAATTGTTAGCAATCTAAATGAGCTCATCCCAAATCCAAAATGTGTTTGATATTTACAACTCTCATTTCTTTCATTTTTATTATCATTTTTGCTTTGTTTGGTTTTCTTCTTTCATGGTATTTATTTATTATTCTTTTCTGCTTCATATTGATGGATTCTCCTAAATGAACCCAGATGTTTAGTATTCCTCATATCTGTTGCAAGATTCAACCTGGAAAGAAGAAATATTTTAGCTGCGATCACTTACTTACTGAAATGTGTCTTCACATTTAAGGAATTAAATTGTTTTGTTTTTTCTTCACAGATGTTTCTCCTGAGTAAAAAGACCACGGCTTACAATCTTACATGTTTGTCATCTACAATTTCAAGTTCTCAAACTGTGCTCAGATTTAGCAGATTATAATGCATTTATATATAGAGTACAGTAGGCTTTTCATATTAACAACAGTTTACCCAAAGTGACTTACAAATGACATCTAACATCAGAGTCAAGAGTATGGGAAGATCAACACTGCTTACAATATCACAATATCAAAAAGCTGAAGGTGAACATTATATGCGAAAATAAATAAATAAATAATATATATAGTGTATATATGAAGTTAATATGAGCTGTATATTAGCCATATAATTTACATGTACAGCTAAATAAATGTTATGAATATATAATGTACTTGCAACTCAATAAAATTTGATAATAATGCAGATAATAAATCTGTTAATGCAAAAAAATATATATATTATAATAATTTATTTATTTTATCATTCATTTATTTACGTATTTATTTATTCATTCATACATTTATTTGTTTGTTTGTGTATTTAATTATTTACTTATTTGTTTGCTCCTTTATTTGTTTGTTTATTTTTTATTTAGATTTTTTTTATTAATTCATCCATCCATTGCCTTATTTATTTATTTATTTAGTTATGCACTTTTTTTATTCATTTATTTATTCATTGGTTTATTAATTAATTAAATAGTTAATTTTTTTGTTTATTTATTTATTTATTTATTTATTCATTCGTTTATTTACTTATTTGTGTATGTTCTTATTCATTCATTTATTCATTAGTTTATTCACTCATTCATTTGTTATTAATTAATTAAATAATTCATTCATTTATTTATTCATTCATTTATTCATTCATTTGCGTTTTTATTTATTTATTTACGTATGTATTTTCTTATTCATTAATGCATTCATTCATTGGTTTTATTCATTCATTAATTTACTTATTATTTTATTTAAAATATTGGAGAAAAGTTTTAGTTGCATGCTTGCAAAAACAAGCACGCAAAAAAACTATTTGTTTTAGAACAATAAATGTGATGTTTGTGAAATAATTCTACTAAATCTTCCCTGATCATTCCAGATGAAAAGTAAACACAAATAATGAAAACAAATTTAAGATTGTGTAAAAGTTTAATGTAGAATATTAGTACAATTTTCTCTCAAGGTTCAAGGTCAACTGGTGGTTTCTTTCTCGCCACTGGCTTGCTAGGTTTGATATTTTTATTTGAAAACTGGACTGACACAGTTTCAACTTACTAAAAATTCTATGTTAAGCTGCTTTGAAGCAATCTACATTGTAAAAGCGCTATATAAGTTAAGATTCATTTAAAAAGAGAAAAAATGGCGAGCTGAGTTGAGTTAAAAATCTATGTTTTATTAAAATAACAAAATACCAAGTTCAGTTTACCAACAGATTCACAGCATGTCGGAAAAAACAGCAAATTCATATTAACTACATTAAATAAAATATTAATAATAAAATAAGATTTTGCTACTTGTTTAAACTACACTCAAAATTTTTATTTAACTACTTATTTAAAATTAGCTGAAACAACACAATTCTTGAGATTTCATTGGGACAACTTAATTTTTTAATATTAAATCCACATAAATTTGTTAAAAGTGTTAAGTTAACTTAATCAATTTGTGTTAGGACAACATGAATGAATTGTGTGGAACCCTACATTTTTTTACAGTGTACTTATGTGATATAAGCTAAAACTTTTTTTGGACAACTTAATTATTTTGTGTTCAACCCACTTAAACCTGTTAAGTTAAACATTTTGAATTGTGTGGAACCCTGCTTTTTTTTTTTTTGCAGCGTAAATACACAAACAAATTCAATCCACAGAGAATTGTGTCCTTCTGATCAAGCAAATGTCAAGTTTATCATTTTCCCCCAGAAAAATGCTAATGAGCAACACATGCAGTTCATAATGCATTATTTACCAAACAACTAAACAAAAATCTGACCGTACACAAGATGAGATGAGTGTCAGATTTTTTAAGCAAACCCATTTGCACCGTTTGTACTGGTATAATGTCTTTGCCCTTCATATAAACCCTTCCAGATGGCATAAGTGTGTGTTTCTGTTCTTTTTTTTTTTTTGCCATTGCTTGGAAAGCGATGTCCAACATCTGTTCTTTGGCTTCTGGTATGAAACACAGAGTCACAGATTGAGCAGCGTTGGCGCAGTGTGTGGTCCAAAGCCCAAGGGCCCGGGACGCTCTTAATAAAAGCTGACCCATCTGAACCCACAACTTATGAAACCACATGACATTTATCTCAAACTTCATACTGGCAATGCTGCTGTGTTTGTACATGGAGAATTAGTTGAAGTGAAAATAAGTCAGAATAATTATATATTCTGTCATGTCAAGAAATGTGTAGAAAAAAAATCTTCTTTCCATTAAAAAAAAATAAAAAAAAAAATATATATATATATATATATATATATATATATATATATATTTTTTTTTTTTTTTTTTATGGAAAGAAGATTTTTTTTTTCTACACATTTCTTAACATGACAGTTTTAATAACTCATTTCTAATAATTGATTTCTTTTATCTTTGCCATGATGACAGAAAATATTATTTTCTAGAAATCTCAAAATACTAGTGTTCAGCTTGAAGTGACATTTAAAGGCTTAACTATAGGTTAATTATTCAAATTATTGCATAACGATGGTTTGTTCTGTAGACAATCAGAAAAAAATATTGCTTAAAGGGGCTAATAATATTAAGCCAGGCTCGTTCTGATTACGTACCCGTATATACATTTCTGGAGAGTGCCAAATATGTTCCAGAAGGTATGTTTTTAACAGTTTTTTTTTTTTTTTTTTTGCGAATCCACCAGAGGTCGCACTGTGTATGCTTTTTGAGATCTCAAATTTCTTTTGTAAATGTTATTGCACTGACAAATCGACTGACCCACCCACCTCCTGCCCTAAACCCAACCAACATTGTTTTCAAAAGCAATCCAGCAAAAGAAAAGCCCTCGCGGCAGCCTGATTTTTACCACATTTTCAGATTTTACCACATTCTCACATTCTTAAATGATTGATTTTTGGATGGAAATTTCTGTGTACTGTAAATTGTACCATTCTTAAAATACACTGTAAATACTATTGTTATGGGTAGGGATTGCTCGATCATTTTACACAATAGCTGTTTAAAATTTTGAGGTCAGTAAAATTATTTCATTCATTCATTCATTCATTTAATAAGGATTCTTTAATAAATGCAGATGTGTTTTTTATGTTTTTTTTATTGTAGAAAGGGTTTTTTGTAGACACAAAGAGTATTAAAATACAATATCTGATTTATTGTATGTAAAAAGCCATCTGTCATCATTCTTTAAATAAATAAATAAATAAAGAATGCATTTATTAAAATAAAAAATACAATTATTTAGTTCTTTATTATTTAGTTAAATGTGTTTATATTGAATAAGTGTCATAAGCTCACCAAAGCTCAATTTTTTTGATCCAAAATAATCTAATATTATTTAAAACTTCCTTTTTTATGTTCTACAATGTAATTTATTCCTGTGATACAACTTTTCAGCATTATTGATCCCTCAGTAACCATCAAGAAGCATTTATTATCAGTGTTAAAACCGTTGTAGTGCTTTATTTGTATAATATTTATTTTTTATTTATTCATTTATTTATTCATTCATTCATTCATTTAATAAGGATTATTTAATAATGCAAATGTTTTCAATTTTATATTTTTACATTTTTAAATATATTTTTAATTTTAGAAAAGTTTTTTTGTACACACAAATAATATAAAAAATAAAATATCTGATTTACTGCATGTAAAAAGCCATTATCTACCATAATTTTCTTAAGTAAATTAATAAATAATTATTTATTTATATTTTGTAAATATGTATATATTAAATGTCTTCATTAAACCATCAAAATATAATAGTTATTTAGTTATAATAATAATAATAATAATAATAATAATAATAATAATAATAATAATAATAATAATAATGTTAATTTAGATCTTAAATAATGCATTATTTATTTATTAAGATTTTTTTAATAATGAAAATGTTTTCAATTTAGAATTTTTGAATTCTACAAATATTTTTGAATTTAACATTTTTAATGTATTTATTTTAATTTAGTAAAGAAGTTTTATGTGTACATGAAAAGAATATTAAATTTAAATAAAACAATTGTATGTGTGAAAGTAAAAGTCATCATCTATCATCTTTCTTAAAATCAATCAACAAATAAATATTGAATTTATTAAAACCTAAATAACATTATTATATTTTATTATTATAACTTTGGTTTGTAATACAAGTTAATTCGTCTTTTGGGATTGTAGTGTTTATATTTGCCATCAACATTCCTTTTCCTTTGGCTTAGTTCCTTATTTTTCAGGGGTCGCCACAGCGGAAAGAACCGCCAACTATTCCAGCACGCTTTCTAAAAAAATTGTCAAAAAATTACATAATTTTTCTCTTTTAAATCTGTCTGCAGTCACTGGGTTTTGCCATTGTTTTATGACATGCACATAAGAAACATCTCCACTGCTGCACAAACGAGCAGTCTAAGCATCACTGCTGTGGACCTGTTTCTCTGTGTACTCATTTGTTACCTGTTTTCTACTGTATCTCTCAGAGCCTCTTTGAAACGCGCTGCACATATACTTCACAGACTGACAGCTCCTGTGCATTAAGGTCTCTTTAGCTGTGCCATTAACCAGATAATCAGACTGAAATGAGTTCACTGTGCAGGCCACGAGCCTTTGGAAATATTGCGATTTAAATTTAAATTGCATTTTTAATATATTCCATTTCAGACATTTCACATTTGCTTTTACTTATTTCCATAATATGTTTTTTCTGTATTTTCCTGTGGGTATGTGTGTGTGTGCACGTTTTTAAAGGTGAATGCTTTTGTGGGCCCATATGGTATTGAGGTACAGAAAACAGCCTCAATAGGTCTTCAGTATAAAACACCAGAAAGCAACTTCTTTAAGGTAGTCTCAGTTTCTTTCATCTTTTAATATATATATATATATATATATAGTTGAAGTCAGAATTATTAGCCCCCTTCGATTTTTCTTCTTCTTTTTAAAATATTTTCCAAATGATGCAGAGCAAGGAAATTTTCACAGTATGTCTGATAATATTTTTTCTTCTGGAGAAAGTCTTATTTTTTTATTTCGGCTAGAATAAAAGCCGTTTTGAATTTTTTATGAACCATTTTAGGGACAAAATTATTATCCCCTTTAAGCTATATTTTTTCTCGATAATCTACAGAACAAACCACTGTTATACAATAACTTGTCTACTGTAATTCCCCTAACCTGCCTATTTAACCTAATTAACCTAGTTAAGCCTTGTAATGTCACTTTAAGCTGTAAAGAAGTGCCTGATAGTTAGATGTGGAGCTAACAATAATCAGATTCACTCCAATGAACGCATAAAAATCGGCATCATCAGTTACTCGAGTGCATGACTCAGGTGCTGGTGCCCCCCTGATGGGGCACGTCTCACAGTCTGAAAACCCCTGCCCTAATGCACAAATAGCTCGAACTCATACATTCAGAAGAGGGAACTGGTGACATGCAGCAACTTTAATCATAAGGTAAATACAAAATAACACTCATCGCTCCCAAACTGACCAATCACAGAGCTTGCGCTACACGTCGTAATACATACTTTTATTTGTGTATTTTTTTATTTATAATAATAATAATAATAATAACAATAATAATTCATTCATTCATTCATTTTCTTTTCAGCTTAGTCCCATTATTAATTCGGGGTCGCCACAGCGGAATGAACCGCCAACTTCTCCAGCACGTTTTTACGCAGCGGATGCCCTTCCAGCCACACACAATCATTCAAACTCATACACTACGGACAATTTAGCCTACCCAATTCACCTGTACCGCATGTCTTTGGACTGTGGGGGAAACCAAAGCACCCAGAGGAAACACACGCAAACGCTGGCAGAACATGCTAACTTCACACAGAAACACCAACTGATCCAGCCGAGGCTCGAACCAGTGACCTTGCTGTGAGGCGACAGCACTACCTACTGCGCCACTGCATCGCCCAATAATAATAATAATAATAATAATAAGAATTATTATAATAATAACAGCAACAATAATACTAAATATTATTATTAATATTATTAATATTTATTTATTTTATAAATAATGCTTAATTACAACAATAAAGTAAAATTACTGAAACATTTTTCACTCATGACGGGCAATGAGCATAAAGCTCTTATAAATCATAAAAATTTGACATATATAACTTCTGAGATTTGATTGGAGAAACAGATGAGCTATTAAAAAAAATCACCAATTATGACTCCTCCCATATGGATGTACAGATAAAGGCAACATCAGGAAACACAAAGCGAGTGTGTTCTGTCTGTGATATCCAACTTGTTCAGGATCCCCACTGAGAAACTGTATCGAGTGTCGAATCAAAGCGCTTGTAGAGCAGACGTCAGCTCCACCACAGTGAGGAATTCTTTCTTTACATCTCAACACGAGTCCTGTCGTCTTCAGTGATCTGCTGTCTCGTAGCATCTCTCCAAAAAAATGACCAAAGGGGTTTTCTGCGGTTTTAGAAGCACACTCTCAGTTTACTCTCTGTAGTCGGAGTCAGTCGATGCTGCATTGTGTTTTGGGCTCAGTGGCATCAATATTTTGGGATATTTTCAGGATATTCGTTTCAAGCGGCATGAAGGACATCAAAGCGCTCTGATGTTTGAGCGGAAAACACTTGGATTGCTTCTCCTACAGTAAATCTTTCAAGCTCAGGCTGATTCAAAATCATGCTGTGGAATTTCTGAATGAAGGTTATATATTAGATTTGAAGGCAGGATTGCAGGATTACTTTGCAAACAATGCATTTCAACTGTTGATATAGATATATATATATATATATATATATATATATATATATATATATATATATATATATATATATATATATATATATATATATATACATATATATTCCCATATAGGCATGGCATGACCTCACTTTAGATTAGGTCACAAAACTAGATGAAGTTGAGTTAATAAAGCATTTATAAACATATAACTATAAGTATATGCCTGAATAATAAGATATATAAATGTTGATTTCAATAGTTTATTAATCATTTAATAACTCATTCTGAATGATTCGAAAAAAAACCCAACTACTCTTAAATACAACTGGTTTGTAAACAATGCGATATTTAATTTAGTAACGAAAAATAAATCATTAACTAAGCATTAAAATACAATTATTAAGCACATTATATAGGTGCTTATAAGTCAAGAATGGAGCATTTGTAGCTGCAGTTATAAACTGCTTACTAACGCTTATTAATGTAGAGTTAATGCTTAACAGATAATGAATTCACTAATTGCTAATGCTTAATAAATGACTTATAGTGTGTAGTTATTATAGAGTGTTACCGTTTACTTGGTTACATCATTTCAGCTGTTGTAATTGCGCTCTGATTTGTAGCTGATTAACCAATCAGAGCGCTCTCTTGAGCTAACAGACAATGCAGAATTAACACGCTGAGTCCAATGATGCAGCCAAATGTTGAACGCAGCAAAACAACAACTGATCAACGGCCCAATGAATCCCAACAGCAGACCGTCGTCTTGGTATGTCTGGGGCTTAAGAAATGAAGGTTCACTCTTGTTAAAGGTTCAGGACACCCTGGAGAACTTTTTTTTTTATATTAACAGATTTGTGTGTGTTGAGCATCAGTTAAGACAATGTTAGCACCTGTCAGCTTTAATTGTGGGGAAAACTGGATAATTTTGAGCTTTTGTCAGCTAATTTCAGCTTCCGGGTTTAAAATGATTTTTGGGGCAGGATCAAAATCGGCGACGTAGCGCAGCACTGCAAGTGCAATGATGACGCGTCGGTTTCTCATTATTATTCATAGCGGAGTTTCTTATCCTATGAGAAGAGCTGGCTGCTTAATTATTCATAAGACCTGCCAGACCTGCCAGAGTCAAGTCCGAGCTGTGAGATACGTCACAGACCCACGGCACACAGTATTTAGCCATTCATGAAGGCTCATATGCCTTTTTTTCCATGATCCACAGGGTTTGTTGCATGTTTTCTTCCGCGATCTTGTCAGGGCCGATCAGCAAAGCTGTGTGTGTGCTGCTAGCATTTTTGTCGAGAGAGCAGCACGAGAATTAGAGAATGGCGGACGCTGTCTTTTATCAGGAGTTCGTTCACATTCAGACACATCACTGTGCTGCTGTGTTTGCCAGCAGGGCTAATGGTTAAAATAGACAGGTCAGGAGACCTGCTGCACTGAGTCTGCTGGAAACGGGGATTAAAGTCCTCATTTATAGGGTTTACATGAACACACTTATCTTTATAATGATATAAATTGTGGTTATGTGTATATGAAATTACGAATAACAAATGTAGCAGGGCAATAAATCACTGTTCATTTCTTGCATTTTAACTTTGTAAACTATAAACTCATGCGTCTCCTCACGGTTTGTCTCATTTTGTGAGCTATCTTCGTTCGCTCATGTTCTCCCCTCCTGGCCACGCCCACTCCTGCCCGATGCTCGCGGAGCTCCAAGCCCATTAATCATGCATCTTTTGAAAAAATTCTGAAGTAGACTTTAACCGAAAGTGGGGGGTGTCATGGCCCTTTAAATCCTTCCAATGTTTTAGCATTTGGGTTCTCTCGAAATAAGTAGCGTTGTGAGCTCCAGTACATTATGCGATCAGCTAGAGTCAATGTATTCACTCATAGCTTGTGCCTCACAATGAATACGCACACATGCATGTTTGCTCTCTAATTAATCACTTCTGCCAGCAGGCCGTGGCTTCCTGTTTACACACACGCTTTGTTTATCAAGATAGATAGCTGATGTGCAAGAAAAAAAAAATGTAATAAAAACACACACTTGCATTTTGGTATTTGCATGCAGCATTACGTTTCTGTCAAATTTACATGTAAATGAATATTTGCACATTTACAACCAATTCATCATCATTGATTATATTTTTTCCAGGGTGATTTGGAGTCATTGGTGTGCTCTCATGGAAGCAAATGAGCGTGACAGACAAGCAGACTGAAACTAATACAGAGCAGAACTGGAGAAAACCAAAGATATCGCATGTGAGAATAACACACAAATTGTTTACAATACTATAAGTTACTATCATTTATAGAAAATACCAAAGTGTTTTTCAACCATACTTTAGTATGCTGTATTATACTGTACAACAGTTTATTAATGAATGCTACAGCATCATGTAGTATTGAAGTATTAGAATTATCATGCTAATTTTGCTAGTGCACATTGTTATTCTTGAACAGTTAACCAATGCAAGTTAATTAACTGGGAAAAACAAATGTTTGCTTCGGTTATCTTCAAAGTAACTGATTGGTAGGGCCAGACGGAATCTGCAGACGTTTTTTGCTATCCGCTTGTTAAGTGGTGACGTGTTGGTGACGTATGTAATACTGTTTCCGGGTCCAACACGCCACTCATTTGAGTGGAGAAATCATTCGTTTATGATCACGTTTTATTCATATCACACATTAAAGTTAATTTTTATATAAAATCATAGTGTACACAACAATCTCTGGGCTTGCTGCATAACAAATACCAAAAATTTAACAATTTATAAAAAAAAATTAATCACTTTCTGGCCATTGGATATTAGGCATGAACATATATATTGCGATGGTGATTTTCGAAAGCATTAAATTGCTTTTTAAACGTTTTTTATTACCATTTCATGAGTCTCCCTATTCAGTTGAATATAGCGCTTGGACCTGGAAGCTGCTTCGCGTGACGTCACACTTAACAAGCGGATTTCTGCTGAGAATTTTGGTAAAAATCTGCGAATTTCTGTGGAATTATTTTGGGAATATCATAACTAAAACCTTAATATATGAAATAAAAAATTATATCTTTTTAACTTTTATTTAATGTTTAAAATGCAAATCCAATTATATTCACTTTATTTGGTAAATAAAGCAAGTTTGTCATATAATATATCTAGTAAAAGACAGAAAATATTACTGTACAAACTGCATTGTACATAAATCAGATGAACATTTTCACATTAGTCAATGATATTACTGTAATTAATTTAAAAACTGAATAAAAACAGATTTACACACATTTACTCAAGCCAATAAACAGAATTAATGAAGGGCTAAAAATCTGCAGAAATCTGTGGAAAATCTGCAGAAAATCTGCAGAATTCTGAGGAATTCTGCGTGCACAGATTCTGGGTGGGCCTGCTGATTGGTTATCCAATCAAAGTCTCATCATTTGCTTCTGGTTTGGAGTGGTGGTCCTTCCCTGATGATGTCAGTCTGAATGAATGGATGGATGGATGTATGGATGGATGGATGGATGGATGAATGGATGGATGGATGAATGAATTAATGAATGAATTCCACATACAGTAGCAAAATATCTCTGGCCCAGCTCTGGCCCACACAAACAGCTTTTACTTGGCCCACATGCCGCAGTGAATTACGATACATGACTGGATCAAGTCTGGATGCCAGACATAGGACAAACATGGACCATATATGGGCCATGTCTTAGCCATGGCTTACATCACATACGTGGGCCTGAACTGGGCCAGATACGTTGGTGAATCACAACTGCAATGAAATTGATAAACCCATGAAGCATGGTGCTTTTTCTCGAAGTGATCTGATTTTTAGAATTATTTTATTTTTTTTTTTTATTCGAAAATAATAAAATGTATTTTAAATGAGGGTCAAGACAGGCCAAACTTACTTGTCCCACATATCAGTTATTAACATACGGCCCAAATAATAGATTATACATTTGGCCCAAGTATTTTGTGTTGCCCTAAAGACGGTGCCACCTCTGTCAAACCAGGGGTATGTTTGGCTCGTATGCTGTATGCCATGAATGAATGTCCGCTATGCTAGCTTTATGCCAAATCTGGGCCAAAATACTTTGTGACCTGGAATGAACGAATGTATTAGTCAACAGAGGCGCAGTAGGTTGTGCTGTCGCCTCACAGCAAGAAGGTCGCTGGTTAGAGCCTTGGCTCAGTTGGCGTTTCTGTATGGAGTTTGCATGTTCTCCCTGCGTCCGCGTGGGTTTCCTCCGGGTGCTCTGGTTTCCCCCACAGTCTAAAGACATGCGCTACAGGTGAATTGGGTAACCTCAATTGTCCGTAGTGTATGAGTGTGTGTGTTAATGTGTGTGGATGTTTCCCAGAGATGGGTTGCGGCTGGAAGGGCATCCCCTGCATAAAAACTTGCTGGATAAGTTGGCGGTTCATTCGGCTCTGGCGATCCCGGATTAATAAAGGGACTAAGCCGACAAGTAAATAAATGAATGAATGATTAATTGATTGATTGAATAAATGAATTTGTTATAAAATAAATGAATTACTGATTGTTTGTTTGATTAATTGAGTGATTGATTGAACAAATGAATGATTTAATGACTTGGATTATTGACTGAATTATTGATTGATTGAGTGATCAATTGATTGTTGATTGAATGCATGATTGTTTGTTCGATTGATTGAATAAATGAATGACTGACTGATTTCAAATGACTTTGAATGAAGGAATAATTGAATCATTCATTTATTCAATCAGTTACATTCAAAGTCAATAAATCAATTTCAACAATGAATGATTGATAAATTGAAAACATAAATTATTAAATAACTTTGAATGTCATTGAATGAATGGATTAATGGATGAATAGATGCATGAATAAATGATTGATTGACTGATTGACTGATTTTGAATGTAAATCAATGAATACATGTTTGTTTGATTGATTGATTGATTGATTGATTGATTGATCATTGAATAAGTGATTAGGTAAGTGGACGATTGATTGATTAAATAGATCAATTGAATGACTGACTGAATGTCATTGAATGAATGGATAAATGTATGCATGCATGATTGATACATAGATTGATTGAATGATTAACTAACTTTGAATGTCATTGAACAAATGAATTAATTAATGGATGGCTGAATAAATGATTGATGGATTGATTGACTGACCTTGAATGAATGAATGTTAAAATTGATTAAAATTAATTAAATAAATTAATGACTAAATGCCTTTAAATGTCATTGAATTAATGAATGATTGATTGATTGATTGATTGATTAATTAATTGATTGATTAATTGATTGATTAATTGGTAAATTTATTTATTTAGTGAACGAGTGAGTGCATGAGTGAGTAAGTAGATGATTGATCGAATGGATAAAAAAATTAATGACTGACTTTTAATGTATGGGTTGCGACTGGAAGGGCGTCCCCTGCGTAAAAACATGATGGATAAGTTGGCGTTTCAATCCGCTGTGGCGACCCCAGATTAATAAAGGGATTAAGCCGAAAAGACAATGAATGAATGAATGACTTTTAATGTTATTGAATGAATGAATAAATGTATTAATGCATCATTGATAAATTGATTGAATAAATAACTGACTTTGAATGTCACTGAATGAATGAATGAATGAATGAATGAATGAATGAATGAATGAACGAATGAATTAATTAAAAATTTCATTCATTCATTTAATTATACATGGATGAATACATGATTGATTAATTGATTGATTGATTGACTGAAATTTAATGAATGAATGAATATTAGAATGGTTGATTGAATAAATTAATGATTGACTGACTTTGAATGTCATTAAATGAATTCATTAATGATTGGTTCATTGATTAATTAGCTGATTTTGAATGTGATTGATTGATTGATTGATTGATTGATTGATTGATTGATTGATTGATTGATTGATTGATTGAATTAACAAATTGCACACAAATACCATTTATATAATCTGAAGCACAAAAGTGAGTCAACATTTCCACTGGTGCCCCCCCAAAATATTGAGTACAGGATGTCCTCAAGCACACGATATCTCAAAATAAGCGCAGAAATCCAAAACCTGCTTCTTGAAACATTTGAAGATCGTTCACCTGATTATGCGTTGGGCTCAGAATAGAAGCAGCCTCCAGCTCTTGTATAATGAAAGGTCAGGAAGGAAACGCATATGGAAATTTTCCTGTCCTGTGGCTCCTTAACTTTCACCTTTTAAGGTTTTGGAGTCAGACTTTTCCACAAGTCCTTCTGCAAGCGGTCAAGTCTTATTGACTGTAACTTATTATAACTGTAGAGTCTGCCAGCATCATTACTCACAGCAGACTGGATCAGATAAGAAGCTGGAGGCTTCTTTAAAAATACACAGAATTGTTACGCTTTACGAGTTCCATAAATCAAACAGTAATTCTACAGATTTGTTGATATTAAAAAAACACTATAATCTATACATAACATTTATATAGTCGTGTTTATATAGACATGCTAGTATGACTCATAATCCATGTGCATTCTTATAACATAACCCTATATACATTTCTGAAGATGTACGTATGGCTACATTTCGTCTTTAAAACGAACGATATGGGGCGGTATGACGCCGTAACTTTTCGCACTTGCCTGCTGACCGCTTGCCTTCATTTGAAGAGTTCACACTTAGCTGATAATCAAAGCATATTTGGCATGTGGTCCCAGGAGAGAGCCCAGAGCTCATAATGTTCTTGAGCCCGGGGCTCCCTCCCGTTAGAAGGGCGAGAGGGGAGTTCGAGCTCAGGTAGGTCTCGAGAACTCCCCTGCTTGTCGCCGTGAGAAATGTAAACTAAGGTTATATTTGGTGATAATTTGTTTTAGTCGATAGCCTGTGGTTTATGTTTTTGGACTGTGGGAAGAAACCGGGGAACCCTGGGGAAACCCACGCAAACACAGGGAGAACATGTAAACTCCGCACAGAAACACCAACCAGCCCGATAGGTTGGACCAGCATTGTTCTTGCTGTGAGGCAACAGTGCTAGCCACTGGGCCACCATGTCGCCCTATCAGAAAAGGGGGAGGAAGTAGGGGTGGGAAAAAAAAAAAGGGGGGGGGGGTGATGGGGCTTCAACACAAAGATAACTGGAGTGAAAAACTCAGAATTTTTATAATGTGTCCATAATCATCTAATAGGGCAGATTATGGAGCTAATAAGGAGCCAGCCGTGTCGATCATAAGCACGTGATTCTTCCGAAATTAGTTTATGAATAAACCACACATACACAGCATTCCGCTGTTACCAGTTTGTCCAGTGGCTCGCTGCATCCTCTGTGGACTTGAGACGCAGAGGAGATAACCGCGATGACGGGGATGGATTTCTATAAAGAACGGGTACAGACAGCAGTTAAGACAAAAACAGTAGCCAAAAAATAAAATAAACAATTAAATAACAGGGTGAGAATGTGGTAAAAACTGAAAACGTGATAAAAATCAGGTGAGGGGTTTTCTTTTGCTGGTTTGCTTTTAAAAACACTATTAGTTGGGATTAGGGAACGCTGGTCAATCGTTTTTTTGAAAACACTATCGTTTGGGTTTAGGGAAGGAGGAGGGTTGGTTAGTCGATTGAACAGTTAGTCATTCAGTTAGTCAGCCGACAGTAGCCTCTTGTGGATTTACACGCGAACACCTGGTGCGAATAGCACTCGATAGGGAAATCTGAGATCTGAAAAAGTGTACACAGCGGCCTCTGGTGGATTCGTGAAAGCAAAAACTGCAAAAAAATATATTAAAAAAACTAGGACGTATTTGGCGCTCTCCAGAAATATATAGTACGTTTTCAGAATGAGCCTGGGTTGGGATGTCGACCTTTTGGCATGATGCCAGAAGTGATGCTTTTTTTAGAGAATAATATTAGTGTACACCGGTCCATGATTTCCCAACACATATTATCTACAATAATTGCTTTTGTAGCTTTTATGGAGGACATTACATTACGGTTATTATTAATATTTTGAATAGTTTTTTGTATATTGTTTATATTGTGATATTTTAATTTCAGTAAAATGTCTAAAAATATTTATTAAGTATTGAAAAAAATAATACTTGCACACCATAGAATCTGATTTATTTTATTTAATTAATTTTCCTTTGTCTTAGTACCTTCATTTATCAGGGGTCGCCAAAGCGGAATGACTTGACGAAATGACCGCCAACTTATCCAGGATATGTTTCACACACATACTCATACACTATTGCCAATTTAGTTTATTCAAATCACCTATACCTCTTTCCCGGAGGAAATCCACGCAAACACGGGGAGAACATGCAAACCCCACACAGAAATGCCAACTGACCCAGCTGAGGCTCGAACCAGTGACCTTCTTGCTGTGAGGCAACCGTGCTACCCACTGCGCTACCATGATGCCACTTTATTTTATACATTTTTAAAGTTCTCAGTTGTAAAATGTAGATACTAACAAATGGATACAAGATCTTAAAACTAGGCAATAAATAATTTTGCAGTTATGAATTTGGCTATGCTATACTGTAATTTTCCATTCAAATGGTAATAAATATCTGTGACACTCATTATTATTCTTTCTTTTAGGATTTTTAATTTTCAGGCAATTTCGCCAAATGTCAACTTCTTTATTTTTCAAGAGACATTTGTATTCTGTTATCTAAACATGGCGAAGATAAAAAAATAAATAAATAAATAATTATAAAAACATTACAATTACAATTACTTAATTACAATTGCTCAATTATTCATTCATTCAGTTTCCTTCGGCTTAGTCCCTTTATTCATCAGGGGTCGCCACAGGGGAATGAACCAACAACTTATCCAGCATGTGTTTTACGCAGTGGATGCCCATCCAGCTGCAACCCAGTACTGGGAAACACCCATACGCACTCACATTCACACATATAAACTACTGCCAATTTAATTTATACAATTCACCTATAGTGCGTGTTTTTGGACAGTGGGGGAATCTGGAGCACGCGAAGGAAACCCACACAAACATAGGGAGAACATGCAAACTCCACAAAGAAACGCCAACTGACCCAGCCAAGGCTCGAACCAGCGACCTTCTTGCTGTGACAGCACTACCTACTGCGTCGCCACTATTTATGTTTTAATGCATAATGTAAATATGCAAATTATGTCACAGCCTTTTGTACAAGAGACATTCCTGTGGTTTCTGTTAAAGAACTGGTCTCACTCACTAATATTAGAAGAGAAAAAATGAGAGAACGAGAGAGAGAGTCGCTCACAGCTCTGATATTTTTAGCAGTTTATCATAATGAGTTATAAATGGCATGGCTCTCTCTCACTCAACACTCAACAGCAGCTCAGTGGAGCTCAAGACATGCACGCACACACACACATGTTTGTTTTTGTGAAAAGTGGGGACATTACATAGGTTTTCATTCATTTTATACAGTCCAAACCGTATATTATATTCCCCTCACCCCACCCCTAAACCCAACCATCACAGGAGACTGTGTGCAGCTTTACTCTCTGATTAAACTCATTCTGTAGGATTTATAAGCATTTTGAGAAATGAGGACGTCACTAATGTCCTCATAGTTCACCTCCTTTTTGTAATACCTGTGTCATACCCATGTCATTTTACAGATTTGTCCTGATATGTCACAAAAGCACGCACACAAACACACAACCCATTTGGTTGTGACACAACCCATTTGCTCATGCACACTGAGTAAGCTAAAGTTACATGAATAAGAAGGCATGTGGACTTAACACAACATCTAAATCAAGTAATTTTAGCACGTCAAAGTCAAATTTATGCATATAAAATATATTTTCCCAACAAGAAAACTGTGGCTAGTAAAAATGGCAAGTGGCTAGTAATGTTGGAAATCTACTAGCCACAGTGCCTGGTGATCAAAAAAGTTAATGTCAAGCCCTGATGTTGTCCCAAGACAAATGGATTAAGTTGAGCTAACAAATTTTAATGGTTTGAACAAAAACTATTTGACAAAACCATTAAGTTGTCCTCTCCCCAAAAAAATCTCAAGAATTGTGTTGTTCAGCTCACTTTAAATAATTAATTTGAACAAGCAGCACAATATATATATATATTATATTAGATATTGTTTGGAGTGTATCCTCTCGTTATCACAGCCATTAAAAGGAGGGACAGGATTTGAAAGCAGTATCTACTCACTGTTTACATTGTCCCAGCAAGGTGCACCAAAACCCGTACCCATGGAAACAACCAGGAGCCAATCAGAAGTCCTTTTAGAAGCGCCATGTGACTCAGAGCCTGTTGAGAGATGCATTGAGGTTGGCAGTGGAGCTGTCCGCTGACTGCATTTTATTAAAAGAAAAATACAAACCATTCAGACGGAAAAGCTCCTTAGAGCACAACTGAGTGAAGGAGAGCCGGAGGAATGACATGGGTTACGGCTTTTACAGGTTGAAAAGGACAAAAGAAGATTTTTTGTTGTCCTTTTAGGTTGAGGATGCATTTCACAGCTCAGAGAAGGTGAATGAGTTGTGAATGATGGGGTGGATGTTTGCTTTACAGAGCCGATCGCTTATTCTAGCACATTTTTGCTACTTTCCTGAAGGAATAACAAGTTATAAAGTATTTCTCATGAGGTTTGATCAAAATAAACCCAGAGATCTCCAGCTGAAGGAGGATTTAGTTCAACAGTAAGCCATAAAATCAAACTGAGGATTGTATAGTGTCTAAAAAAGATGCTGCCTTCTAAGAGAACATCACTAATCAAATGGAACCTATAGTGGTGTTTGATTTGGACTGATCTAAGTAAGTTTGAACTATCTAAATATTAAAATTCCAGGGGAAACCTTACAGTCAAAACTACTTCAAAATTGACAAGGAATTCAAAAAATGCCACAAACGCTAATCGATTTGATGTCAAAACCTTGACGTCCATTTGACATTCATACATTGATGCTCTGTTGATCGCTAAACAGTCATTCATTCGTTCATTTTCTTGTCGGCTTAGTCCCTTTATTAATCTGGGGTCGCCACAGCGGAATGAACCGCCAACTCATCTAGCACATTTTTACGCAGCGGATGCCCTTCCAGCCGCAACCTATCTCTGGGAAACATCCACACAATCATTCATACACTACAGACAATTTAGCCTATCCAATTCACCTGTACCGCATGTCTTTGGACTGTGGGGGAAACCGAGCACCCGGAGGAAACCCACGCGATCGCAGGGAGAACATGCACATAAACGCCAACTGAGCCAAGCCGAGGTTCGAACCAGCGATCCAGCAACCTTCTTGCTGTGAGGCGACAGCACTACATACTGCGCCACTGCGTCGCCCTCGCCAAACAGTGTTGCCAGTTATTTTCAATGAAAAGGCGCTAAGCTCAGCCCGAAAAGTACGTAAATGTCGCTAGATTGCTTAATATGTCACACATCACCCCCAACTCGTAAAGAAGAGTAGATATGGTGCAGTATGGACATATGAAAGTGAACAACATCAAAAAAGTTAATAAATTTGTCGCTAGTCGTTTTTTTGAAAATTTGTTTGCTAAAGGAGTCTGAAACGTCCTAAATATAGCGTTTTAGTTTGAAAAGCATAAGTTTTGCTACGGTTACGCCATCCATCCACACTACGCCAGAGTTTTCAGGCGCCGAAAACGAAGTGTTTTGGAAATGCTGGAGAGGCCGTTATCATTCTGAAATGCTGCTGCTCTGTCTCAGTGTGGATGGGGGAAATCTGAGACATCTGAAAACGGAGGCGGGGCTGCTGAATTCGCTACCTGATTGGGGCTTTTGTTTCATTGCGTATCCTTCCCTTATTCGTCAAGCCCCAATCACATGACTATAACACATGGCTTTAATGCTACCGGAAGACAGCAGATCAGCCTTCACTGTAAACAACAACATGGGCAGAGAAATGGGAGCGTTGTTTGCACTTTTGTCTGTTTTAGGCACCATTGTGCAGTTATTCGTTTGTTACGTTTAGTACCAACTCGACCTCGTCGTCTGTCCACAAAAATACCTCTCTTGCTTTCTTTGCCACTGCGTTCAATGTTTAACCGGCGTTTGTTGACTAACAATAACCAAATGCCAAGCGAGACACACGCTTCCTGTTTATACTAGAATGCGCATGCCCAGAGTGCGCGAATGGTCACGTAATATACGTTTTTGGTGGCATAGTGTGGACTGAGATATGTTCAGAAATGCTAGGTGAAACGCTAATGTGGACGTGGATCGTTTTTGATCTAGAACGCTGTTTTAAAACTAAAATGCACTAGTATAAATGGGGCCTGAGTTATAACAATGTTATAACAAGTGTTATAACAATTTGTGAAATCTCTCTCTCTCTTTCTCTCGCTCGCTCACCCACTCGCACAGACATGCTATTTTTACCTTCAGGGAACACAGGTTCTTATCAGAGGCCTTGAAACTACCTGTCCACCTCAATCAACATACTAGGCTTTCAGCATTGAGCCTGATGTGCCTTAGTTATTAGAGCATAAGATCTCTCTCGCTCTTTCTCTCTCGAATCATTCACTACCTCCCTCTCTCTGCTAGTGAGATTCCATTCTCCTTATGGCGCTCCATGACCTGCATGTAAGAACAGTGGCCTTGATCCCAGTTTTTTCTCCCTCTGAGGGGATTTTTCATGTTTTGCTCCATGAAAGGTTTCTCGGCCCCACATGTTCATGCAATATATAAACTACATGTTTTCACCTGCAGGATATGTGGAACTGAAGACTGCTAGCAGGAGGTGTGAATATTCAATTCAACAGCAGGTATGTCTGCAGACGTGCCAGAACTGACAAAGTTTAATGCTAAAGTTGGTGCATGGTGTTACATTTCTATGCATGCTATTGAGAAACTAAAGCTCAAGGGACATTATTTTTTTTAAAACAAATAATGATTCAAGTTTAGCCAGAGATTTAAGTAATCAATATAACATTTTTTTTTTTGTTACAATGAATCATTCTTAGATTGGAGGTAAACATCTACCTTATCCAACTACATATCCTAATAAAAACCTGTAGGGATAGTTCACCCAAAAATGAAAAATTACCTACCGTTACGTCACTGTAAAGTAGTTCCAAATCTTTGTAAGTTTTCTGTTGAACGATTGACGTTAAGAAAGAGATTCTAAAAAATTTTCAGAGCCCAAAATGGAAGGATTTACCCATTTTATCTTTGACCACACCACAAATAAACAGTTAATTATTTCTTAGCCACACATTTTAAATGTGTGAAAACATGCAAAATATAGCTGAATACTATACTTTTTATTTAACAAAAAAAAATTGTTAATCGTTCCGGTGTCAATGGGTTTACTTTCTTTTTTTAAAGTCAACAAATCGCTTTTTTAAAAAGGCAGTCAACTAATCGCTTCAGAATCAACAGGTTTACTCTCTTTTTGTAAACGTCAATCGTTCTGATGCATGGCAATGGGTTTACTCTCTTTAAATGTCAATTGTTCCAGTAGCAATGGGTTTACTCCCTTTTTTAAAAGTAAAGTCCAATAATCGCTTTAGAATCAACAGGTTAACTCTTTTTTTTTTTTTTACGTCAATCGTTCTGGTGGCAATGGGTTTCCTCTCTTTTAATGTCAATTGTTCCAGTAGCTATGGGTTTACTATCAACTAATCGCTTCAGAATCAACAGGTTTACTCTTTTTTTAATATTAATTGTTCCAGTAGCAATGGGTTTACTCCCTTATTTTAAAGTAAAATCAACTAATCGCTTCAGAATCAACAGGTTAACTCTCTTTTTTTAGGTCAGTCACTCCGGTAGCATTTAGTTTACTTTACTAAGTTAAGTAAACTAATCGTTTTTTTAATCGCTTTTTTCACTCCGGTATAGCAATGGGTTTACTCTCTAAGTAAAGTCAACTAATCACTTTTGAATCAACAGGTTTAGTCTCTATTTTTGTTTTAAAAAATCAACTAATCGCTTCAGTAGCAACGGGTTTAAGATCTCTTTTTTATTTAAAGTCTACTGATCACATTTTTAGTGTAGCTGCAATGGTGGGCTACTTACAGTTGGAATAATGTCTAAAAGTTAAGTATCAAAACAAACAGCAATCAAATATTCAATCTAAATTTAAGCTGTACTAAATTTAACCTTGTTTAAAGAAAATAATGGGGTTAAGAAAAAAATAAATTAAAAAAGACTACAGAATCAGTTTAGGTCACCTGGTGAATTACCATTTCAGCTGAATAGATGCAAAAAGTGACCAACAGATGGAGACAGAAGCGTGAGCAGAAGCAGACAAAGAGAGTCACTGAAAGAGAGGTTATTAAAAACACCAGCATATAAATAAATGCTAGTAAAGATGCCTGTGATACTGAAATATATATATATATATATATATATATATATATATATATATATATATATATATATATATATATATATATATATATATATATATATATATATATTCGTCTGAGGATTATTCACAGCACTGTGCTTTCATTGTGTGTTTTGACCACGTACAGTGCTCAACATATATAAATACACCACATTTTGAAAATAATCTGCATCTACTTCTCATTGAATATTGGTCATTTTAGTGCATTTAAACAAAACAGATTTATTAAACAAATATAATTATTAAAATAATTATTTAGTCATTATATTTTATAAACTAATGAATTTTGCTCTTTTAATTCAATATTTTCCCCTAACATTTAAACTTGGGTTTACTAATTTTGGACTATTATCATAAGTGTCTTTGCTAGATTTTGACTTCAGTACTGACAAATCAAATTTACACTACCTGACAAAAACCTTGTCACCGTTCTAAGTTTTAAGAACAACAAATAGTAACTTGACTTCTAGTTGGTCATTTAGTATCAGAAGAGGCTTATATGAAAGGCAAGGGCCTCTAGATTATGCTTATTTTACCAAAATAAAATATAATCATGCCTTGATTTTTATAGATTTAATTAGGACAGTAAGGTCTGACTTGCTTAGACAAAATTCTTATCACTTCCGAGAAATAATGTCCAGTATAGAATATAAAGCCATGGTGCTGTGAAAAAAATAATTAATATTGTGTCTGACTCCCATGAGCTTAGAGGACTGCATCCATACATCTCTGCAACGACTCAAATCACTGATTAATGAAGTCATCTGGAACGGCAAAGAAAGTGTTTTTGCAGGACTCCCAGAATTCATCAAGACTCTTTAGATTCATCTTCAATGCCTCCTCCATCTTACCCCAGACATGCTCAATGTTGTTCATGTCTGGTGACTGGGCTGGCCAATTCTAGAGCATCTTGACCTTCTTTGCTTTCAGGAGCTTTGATGTGGAGGCTGAAGTATGAGAAGGAGCGCTATCCTGCTGAAAAATTTGCCCTCTCCTTTGGTTTGCAATGTAATGGGCAGCACACAGCTCTTGATACCTCAGGCTGTTGATGTTGCCATCCACTCTGCAGATCTCTTGCATGCCCCCATACTGAATCTAACTCCAAACCATGATTTTTCCTTCACCAAACTCGACTGATTTTTACAAGAATCTTGGGTCTATGCGGGTTCTAATAGGTCTTCTGCAGCATCTGTGATGGTTCATCAGAAAAATCAACCTTCTGCCACTTTTCCAAAAGATCAACTAGAGCAGTGGTCACCAAACTTGTTCCTGGAGGGTCGGTGTCCTGCACATTTTAGCTCCAACACTAATCAAACACACCTGAACAAGCTAATCGAGGTCTTACTAGGTATACTTAAAACATCCAGACAGGTGTGTTGAGGCAAGATGGAGCTAAACCCTGCAGGGACACCGGCCCTCCAGGACCAGGATTGGTGACCCCTGAACTAGAGGCTAAGCTATTATTTGGTGCCCTTACAACTGGGGTCGATGACAAGACTTTTGTCAGGTAGTGTATATACGCAAATATAATATTGTAAAGCTTCCTATGTAAAATGTTTATTTAAATGAGAGATTTGTGAGCACTGTGTACAGTATGAGGACCTTTTTTTTCAACCCAGAGAGCTTGACCTCCACTCAAGTGTCCTGACCTCCACTTGCCGTTCCCCTCTACACATGGACAGATAAGTGATATCTTTCAGAAAAACAAATACAAGACCACCGCCATCCGCTCAATACAAATCCCTGCTTTTGTAATTGCGCGGCGTTGACAGGCTCCTTTACATGTCCGCGGCTCCCAGCGGGCTCTCCGTTCACCTGGTGACACCAACAGAAAGGGTGAATTTTCTAGAAGCCGGAGCACAGCGGTGAACTGCGCTAAGTGGCCCGGTCTTTATTGGTTCTTTTAAGCTCACTTTTTTTTCTCTCTATTGCTTTTCCTTTTTCTTTCCGAGCATCCAGGCAGCAGCGACAGGGAATCAATCCTTTAGAGATCCCCAGCAGGTAGATCTCTCTCTCTCTCTATCTCGGGCTCCCTGTAGATCGGCATTCATCAGGCACATCAAAGGGCAGCTCAGGATGCTGCTGTGTCCCTGGTTTTGCAAGGCCCCTCCTGGTTGATTCTGCCGCCCATCAGGAAACAATCTCCTCTCCGCCGCACAGACTCATCTAATCAATGTCGAGGTTTATGCCTCTCGCGGTTCCTGTGGCTCCTGCGAGGAGCTAAAGGCCTGTGAGGTAGAAAGAGTCTCAGAGAGAATGACTCCACACTGGGACTTAAGGGAGAGTTTTCAGTCTTTAGTGACAGGTGGAGAAGTTTTGGAGGATGGAGGAGTTTCCTGGAACTCGCAGCTTTCTCTCCTGTCATTTTTCCTAAATTCAGATTTGTCAAGGTGCATTTGAGAATAGGACATCTCAATGAAAAAATCTGCTAAACTTCCTAAAATTTTATTCAAATGGGTTAAAAAATGGGGTCTTTTCTCTTGTCGTTTCTTTTTTATTTGTATATTTTCCAATTTGCTAAGGTGCATTTGACAATCTGAAATCTCAATATTTTATTTTTCTGACACATGTACTTGTACATGTACATTTCCCAGAGATGGGTTGCCGCTGGAAGGGCATCCGCTGTGTAAAAACTTGCTGGATAAGTTGGCGGTTCATTCCACTCTGGCGACCCCGGATTAATAAACGGACTAAGCCGACAAGAAAATGAATGAATGTACTGTACAATTCTGTTAAACTACATAAAAATTTAACTCAAATCTACAAAAAATCTCAAACAGGTGCAAATGGGTTTAAAATGGGGTTATTTTCTCCTGTCGATTTTTTAAATATTATATTTACAATTTGCTAAGGTGCATTTGACAATGTGAAATGTCAATATTTAATTTTTTAAACACATGTACTGTAAAATTCGGTTAAACTACTAAAACTTTAACTAAAATCTACAAAAAGTCTCAATAAACAAACTCAAATGAGTTAAAAAAGTTTTTTTTTCCAGTCGTTTTTTTTATTATTCTTTTTCCAAATTGTCAAGGTGCATTTGACAATCTGAAAACTCAGTAATTAATATTTCTAACACACGTACTATAAAAACCTGTTAAACTACTAAAAGCTAAACTAAAATCTATAAAAATCTCAATATACAAAGCAAAGGGGTTTAAAAATGGGTTTGTTTTCTCCTGACCTGTTTCAATTTATAAATACAATGTGTCGAGATGCTTTTGAAAATCTGAACTTGTACTGTAAAAATCTGTTAAACTGCTAAAATCTACAAAAAATCTCAATAAACTAAATAACTTGAAGGGGTTAAAAATAGGTTTGTCTACTTCTGATGTCTTTTTTTATGAATATTCTCCAAAGTGCTTTTGATCTTCTAACACCTATACTGTACAAATCTGTTAAAGTACAAAAAGAATTAAGCTAAAAATGACTAAACATGTGACTCAAATGGTCTGAAAAGGGTATAAATTTATTATTCAAGAACATTGTGATATGAAAAAAACTGCTAATTTATTAAGGGTAATCTATTATGATACACTTTTGTTACTTAGAGTATATATAAAACTCACACACACACACACACACACACACACACGCACACACACACACACACACACATACACACATACACACACACACACTTTCACTACCTGATAAAAGTCTTGTCTTCTATCCAAAGAAAGTGTTCTTGCAGCAGTCCCAGAGTTAATCAAGATTCTTTGGATTCATCTTAATACCTCCTCCTTCATCTTACCCCAGACATGCTTAATAATGTTCATATCTAATGACTGGGCTGGTCAATTCTGGAGCACCTTCCTTGCTTTTAGGAACTTTGAAATGGAGGCTAAAGTATGAGAAGGAGCACTATCCTGCTGAAGAATTTGCCCAACAGTCATGTACTCAGTCATGTGTATATATATATATATATATATATATATATATATATATATATATATATATATATATATATATATATATATATATATATATATATATATATATATATATATATATATATATATATAAAGCATGTTTACCGTCTATTTATTTTTTTTCTACTTTAATTCAGACTTTGATAATCTGTCGAGGAGAAATATCTGAGACCAAATTGATCTTAAAATGAATTAAGAAAAAATTCATTAAGCCAAAAAAAAAAAAAAAAACATTTGTCTCCCAGGAAAGCAGGGCAGAAATAATCTATTTTAAGTTCTGATATTGACCTTTGTCTAATCAAATTTCAGGACATTTATTATTCCAAGATCTTTATTACGCAATCAAACTGGGCTTTCCTTATGCAGGAAATAAGATTCAATAGATATCAAGAAAGAATTTCTCAAATAATGTCTCAAAAATCATCGAAAGCTCCAATTAATCATATTTGATTGAACTCCTGAAAGCTTAAGACAAACTACAAATCGGGCCTTTTGTGTCAGATGTCGTTCCCAGACGAGATTAAATTGGGATCAAATGTAAACCTTTCTCTAAGTCTCCTGAGAAAAAAAGAAAGAAAAAAAAAACATAATCTCACGTGTGTCTCAAACTGTGCTCAGATTAACCAAGACAGCCAACAATCAAAGCCATTATTTGTCAAGATCTCCAGGATTTCTCATAGGATTCAGACAATAAAGATCTGCTGTTTTACATCCGTACTGTATAAAGGCAACTGTTTAAGTAGTATCTTCCACAGAAGTGTTTCCAAAGCAGGAGCAACATCTGAGCTATGAAATAGTCCTCCGGGAGGGTAAGTGAGGAAAACAGGTGTGTTAATTGACAGCAGGATGATGAGATGGTAAAGTTAAGCAGGGATGAGGCTTGTGTAAGAGACTGACTTCATGCTGTGGTGATCTGACAGCGCTGGAGAAGGAGGAGCTGGCGCTTCTGTGATCCACAGGCAGAATAAAGCCTGAGAGACAGATTATGCTCAGCTCCAAGACAAATGAGAAGAAACATCTGAACTCTATCTGCAGTGGCAAACAAAGGGAATGAAGGGATTAGAGCAGTCAAGCAGTCCTTCCCTCTCTCTCTCTGTCACACACACACTCACTCACAGCATTCGAGTCCACACATACACACACATTCAAACACAAGTTATTTCTTTTACAGTTTGCTCAACTCTTAAACTAAGTTATATCTGAAGCACAGAATGTTCCATAAGTATCCGAAAGGATTTGACACCAGTGTGTGTCTGTGTGAGAGAGACTAAGGGCTCTATTTTGATGATCCATGCGCAAAATGTAAAGCGCAGAGCGCAAAAGCAATTAATGCGTGTCGAAATCCACTTTTGCTAATTTAAGGATGAAAAAATCAGCTTTGCGCCGCGGCGCATGGTCTTAAAGGGTTAAGCTTATTTTCTTAATGAGTTATAGATGTGTTGTCGCTGTCGCCTGGAGGATTTCCCCTGGGACACCATCAACAGGTTCTACGTCAAAATCACGCCCCCACAAGAGCAAGCTTCTGATTGGTTAACGCGGCGCGAATGTCTGCTGAAGTTCAGATTTTCGAACTCAGAGATTCGCGCGAATCGCTCGTTAAGTGCGTCAAACGTGCAAAACGTTCAATGCTTATCGCGCTATTCGCAACGCGCCATTCGCGCAATTAGCGTCATTCGCTCCATGCCATTCACGAGTATCACGCCGCAGGATGTCTATCCGCGCGTTTGCATTGACTTAACATGTAAATCACTCGCGCTTGACGCGCGTGCCGCGTCTGGTGTGAACGCAGCATAAGAGTCAGTTGAGTTGCGCCATAGCGCATTTGCTATTTACATGACGGACTTTGTAAGTGTAAAAACTGAGCATTTCACTAGCAAGAAAACAGTTAAACAGAGCATCTGCAGCGCGAGAATGAGAGATAAGCCTCCTCATTATCTACTTTCACTTTCGTTCTCGTGGTGAAATCTTGTACGCACACATCAATTAGCCTATAAATAATTAATTTAATTTTTTAAGCACAAACATTTGTTTCAAAACTATTTCTAAATTCCAGCAAACGAATAAAGGAACAATAATAACGAAGTGTGTTCAAACAACTTATTATATCCAAAGTTATATCCAAATGCACATGCTATGACCTATATGGTCTAAAACCTGACAGGTGGGCAAATCTAAGCTTGTGTTTAATAAAACAAATATAAATATGCATATAATAAATAACACTGCTAATAATAATAACATTATACAAAAGCAAATAGTTATGAATAAATTGAAAAAAGCCCCCTGAGAAGGCTTGAACGCATTTATTTATTTATTTATTTATTTTTTATGTAGGCTAGAAAATAATATGTTTTATAATGTTTTAATCCTTTATATTTATATCCTATGGGCTGTATATCCTTATTATATCCTATATATATATATATATATATATATATATATATATATATATATATATAATAAATGTCCTTAATATTTGAATTACTTTTCGTTTGTAAAGATATTTGCAATTCTGCAAATATTAACCTCACTCTCTTTTGACAAGCCAGTCGGCTTGTCATTGTTTATAATACATCAGCTTGATATCGACTGACCCACACACCTTCTTCCCTAAATCCAACCGATAGTGTTTTCAAAATCAAACTACATGGGAAAAGCATCTGCGGCTGTGTTCTTCTACAACACCTCATTTTACCGATTCTCCTACACGCACCCCCGCCCTGCCCCGCTCTTTGCTTTCTTATGTGACTCCCCAACTTTCTTTACTTTTTTTAGCTACATTAAAGACTATAGAATACACAAGACATGTCAGTTGTATACTATTGAATGGGGCAAAGTGTAACAGTCAATATGGCAAATGAAGCCCCGGCTTTTAGTACAGGAGCCAATCAGCGATCGTAATAGAATGACAATTCTTCGAAGGAAGGGCTCGGACTACACTAGAGTTTCTGCAGATTTTGTGTGATACAAACATTAGAATTGAAACTAAAGAGAAAGTTGTTGTTTAATTTTATTGGTTATTCCTAATATGAAATGTGGGGCGAAGCAGTGGCGCAGTAGGTAGTGCTGCACACCACACAGCAAGAAGATCACTGGGTCGCTGGTTTGAGCCTTGGCTCAGTTGGCGTTTCTGTGTGGAGTTTGCATGTTCTCCCTGCGTTCGCGTGGTTTTCCTCCGGGTGCTCCGGTTTCCCCCACAGTCCAAAGACATGCGGTGAATTGGGTAGGCTAAATTGTCTGTAGTGTGTGAACAGGGCCGGAGCAAGCTGATCTGCCGCTCTAGGCAAAGGACGGGCACGCCGCCCTCAAACCTAAAGTGAAACCGGGGAGGGGGGGTTCTCTAGACGTGGATATAACTGAGGGCGCTGGTGGTGAGGGTAGTTTAGGGGACGCCACTCTCTCTATTCTGCCACCCTAGACGCTGATATAACTGAGGTGCGGGTGGTGAGGGTAGTTTAGGGGACACCGCCCGAGGCGCAGGTGGCGAGGGTAGTTTAGGGGACGCCGCCCTCTCTATTCTGCCGCCCTAGACGCAGATATAACTGTGGGCGCGGGTGGCGAGGGTAGTTTCAGGGACGCCGCCCTCTCTATTCTGCCGCCCTAGGCGGCCACCTAGGTCGCCTCTATGGACGCGCCGGCCCTGTGTGTGAATGTGTGTGTGGATGTTTCCCAGAGATGGGTTGCGGCTGGAAGGGCATCCGCTGCGTAAAAACTTGCTAAATAAGTTGCCGGTTCATTCCGCTGTGGCGAAATAAAGGGACTAAGCCGACAAGAAAATGAGTGAAATGAGTGAAATGAGTGAAATGATTTGCGTTAAAGGAATTTTGGCCACATCCAGCCACCCCCTCCCCCACCCCCACCAATTCGAGTCCCCGAGCAGAGAGGATTAAGTTCTGAAGGCAAAAGGGGATCCAACCCAGTACTAGGAAGGTATACCTGACTTAGTGTATGAGTGTATGTTTGACTGTGTGTACTGTGTGCACAACATCATGTGAAACATCATGTTGTAACACTGCTAACACAACCTGCACCAGAAACTTTTAGCAGATTAGGCACTAATGGAAGGTAAAAGCATAATAGGACCACTTTAAATTACTTTTGTACCACTTAAGAACATGAATCCATTTAGATAAAAGCAATTGTCAAATGATTAATGTAAATCTAAAAGCTGTTTGTAGCACAAGGCGCAACGTGTATTAATACAATAAATAAACAAAGCACTGAAATGAATGAACCAATGAAGTACTGTCGATAATGCATTCTTTAAAAGCTGCATAGTTGCAAAAAGCTTTGAAAATGGCTTTCTATTCATAGACACTACAGTATAGCTCTTCCCTTCACCCCCTTTTCTATAGTTTCTCATTCACACGCCACTATAAAAGCTGCCAGTCTCCAAAGGAACTGTATGTTCGAGGCTTTTTAGATATGCTCTCTGAAGAGGATGGAAAAATACTGAAGCTGGAGTTCCTGCTCACTGCCTGGGCCTTTTTTTTATCAGCGTGTTCAAACGATCCGGTGTGGAACCCTCGATTGGGCCTCTGTCTGATCAATAATGCAACAGCGCTGCAATCCAGCCACCTTACAAATCAATTAAAACCCATTACTGGCCCGTGTGTTCATTCACCAGCCCCTGTGTGTGTGTTTATTTAGCTCTGTCAGCTCAGAGGCTGTGGTTTGCGCAGGTGGGGACCGACAGAAGATGTGTGAAAAGCAGGTATTGTGGAAACGGGGAACATATGAGCTTGAAAATTCCACGAATGTGAGTTTTTTTATCCTTGCCTCACAATCCGCTTGCTTGTTTCGGAGGAGTTTGGGTTGGCCGAGCTCTTGACTTTACAGACAGCTTCCAACAGGAGCTGTGATGCAGTCCAGGCCTCGCTTTTACTCTCCTAAACGTCCGCAGAAGTGTTCACTTTTTCTGAGCCAGAACGTGTTTGTGAGTCTTGGCGCTGTCAAAAAAGCTAGAGGCATTACCACGGACCGATGATCAAAACTGAACTAAAAACCACCCCTTTCACCATCTCTCTCGCTCACACACACACTTCACAAACACACAGGCTAAGCTTCAAGTACTATTTCTGCCAACCCAGGCTCATTCTGGAGACGTAGCCTCGCGGACGTTTCTGGAGACCGCGATTTACGTGGCCGGAGGTACGTACGGCTGCGTTTAGTTTTTTTCTAGCGAAAGCTGCGGGGCGGTGTGGTGCCGCTCCGCTCCTCCTCTTCGCGCTCGCCGGCCGACGGCTCGCCTCCGAGTGGAGGGCTTTCCCGATGCAACCAGTGTGTCTGTTTAGCTCACAGCATTGTGTCGGCGGAGGCCCTGGAGGAGGAGGAGCCAGCCGCGGGGACGGCGACCGGGATCGAGTCCGGGGAACAGCGGTTCCAGAAATCAGGTAAGATGAAAAACAGAATCCGAAAAATAAGGGCGAGAACGCGGTGCGATCCGAAAACGCTGTCGAAATCGAAGACGAGGGTTTTTGCTTTTTTTTTTTTCTGGACGGCTTTTGCAAACCGTCGCTTGGGTTTAGGGGAGGAAGAGGAGGGTGGCCGGGTCAGCCGATCCGGTGGCTTTTCATGCGAGAACAGTGCGGGCACGAACGGCACACGCTCCCGAGAGGCGCCCGAGACGCGAAAAAGCCCCCACAGCGGCCTCTCGCGGATTCGCGAAAACAAAAACCGCTCGAATACGTACCTCCCGGGACGTATCTCGCGGTCCGCAGAAACGTCCGTGGGGCTACGTTTCCACAATGAGCCCGGGTTGATTTCTGCAGTGTGTGTACCAAGAATTTTAGTTTCTCAAAACCTTCCCTTAACATTCCCATAACGTATACATTTTGGAATATTCTTAGAATGATCAAAACTGTTATGTTTAGATTATTTGGATACAGTGTACATTTGGATTAGGGATGTCCAGATCCGATCACATAATCGGAAATCGAGCCCGATTACACAGTTTCAGACGCGATTGGAATGGGATGTTACCTCCTGATCAGGACTCGAATATACAGTTGAAGTCAGAATTATTTGCCCCCCTTTGAATTTTTTTTTCTTTTTTAAATGTTTCCCAAACTATCTAACAGAGCAAGAAACATTTTCACAGTATGTCTGATAATATTTTTCCTTCTGGAGAAAGTCTTATTTGTTTTATTTTGGCTAGAATAAAAGCAGTTTAGAATTTTTTATGAACCATTTTAAGGTCAATATTATTAGCCCCTTTAAGCAATTTTTTTCAATAGTCTACAGAACAAACCATCGTTATACAATAACTTGGCTAATTACCCTGACCTGCCTAGTTAACCCAATTAACTAAGTAACTAATTTAAGAAATTATGGGTGTTTTCCTAACAAAATGGGTGGATGGCTAGAGCTAGGGTCTGAAATACGGGAGAGTCCTGGGAAAACAGGAACAGGCAGGTATCCTCACACATACACTATGCACTTTGACTACTTCAATATTATTGATAAGCCGTGGTGGGCATTTCACTCTGTCTTGTGCTGAACGCTGTCGACCAATCGCAACAGGCTGTCATTGGTCCAATTAGCGCAGATTAGCTTCGCGCTAAGGTGAGGTTTGGAGACAAATGGATCACTGAACGATTCATATGGGAATCACTATGATAATTAGGTAAAAATAAATGCTTATCATAAAACAATGAGTGTGTTTTTTTAACCCTGCATGCATATCAGCCTGTTGTTGGAGACCCTTACAACCAAAATATGACCCTATTTATTAGGGGTGTTACGATTTCGATTTTTAATCGAAATCGATTGAAATTTATGCTCAATTTCGATTATCGAATCAAAAAATAGAATCGTCGATGCTGCCATGCCCCCGTCACGTCAGCTTGGCTTGCCAAGCGGTAAAAAACAGGCTTGTTGAAGTGCTTGTTAAACTGCAGAAGCAGGAGACCCGTCGACAGAACTTAAACCCTCTCCTCTTTCAATGAAGTCACCGGTGTGTAAGCATTTTGGATTTCCAGTGAGTTATGTTGACAACGTTCATGTTGTCGACAAAAAAAAACACAATTTTGCAAGCTCTGCTATGTACGTATTATGTACGGTTCGTCCGATAGACAACACCGGCATCGCGATCCTCCGCCTGCCCCCCCTGCAAATCCGCTCGCAAAAGTTCACACTCAGGCCCTGTTTACACTGTCTTTTTAAATGGCATTTTAGAACGACAACGATTTGACATCCACAGTGGCGTGTAGCATTTCTGAGCAGCCCTCCTTCCTCATTACCTCTGAAAATGCACATCACGTGACCACACAGACACAGACGCACACAGCCATGCGCTCGAGACAGCAGGTCCAGGCAGTCAGAGGACTGCTTCAATCTTTCACTCACTTGTACTTAGTCATTTTAGCGAAGACCTCAGATACTGTTGGCTGGTTCCTGTTGGTTGTGCGTCTTTTTTTACCGACGCTATTATAACGACACAGATCACTGCCTATTCACGAGTCCCGCAGAAAAAGTGATTGACAGGTGGTAATTATGTGTGTATCTTGCCTTTATTCATTTACTGTATGATTTGTTTATGGGTAAAGCAAAGACCATGCAGGTCAGGTAGTTTAAACGGTAGGCTACAAATAATTAATTGGTCATTAATTAATTAATTATTCATAATCGAAAATCGAATCGAATCGTGCCTTTAGAATCGAAAATGTAATCGAATCGAGAATTTGGAGGATCGTGACACCCTTACTATTTAATGTATAATAGTGGCTCTTTAAAACATTAAAGTCATGTGCACATATGAATGTAACATTGATCTCCACAATGGTGAACTGTGGTCAAAAATGATTAGTGATTCATTTCATGAGGGTGTCGTCATCGTTTTGGAGCGCATTCAAAATATCCCAGCTGGTCTAGATTCACACTTGACGTAATCTTATGACATGAACGTTTCATTCACAACAAATGTTGCATTTGTTTCTTTGTGGACAGATAATACACCGAAAGCTTCTTGCGTCAAGCCTCTGGTTCAAACAGAGTGTTATACAAAATCTCAATGACAGATCCTGTTTGAGCCACAAGCCTGGATTATATTTAGTATCTGACCTTCTTTTGTGCTCAGAATATCCAGGGTAAACGCTCCTCAGTCAAACGGCCCAGGCAAATGAGCCAAGGCAGTATTGACGCTGTATAAACAGGGGAAATTCCTCCCTCAAATTAGGTTACCGTTCTCTTAAATTAGAGATGTTTTCATTTCTGAGCTCTTCAAGCAGTACTCTCTCTCTCTCTCTTTCTCACACACAAACACACTCATAAAGCATGGTTTTGCAGACACTGATAGGCATCTTTTTTCCACCCCCTCAGGAGATGATCATTGTGCTGGACCCTCGTGATTGACTGGCTGGCCATGTTACTCCGAGAGCGGCTGCCATAAATATTTCATCAGCAAAATTGCTTCATGCCATAAATACACAGCAGTGTGTGACAAAACAGAGGGAGCGGGAGAAAGGACACACTTCCTCCTTATCACCTCGGACGCCTGGACAATTAACACACCACCTCATACATCATTCTAGAGCCATTTAAGAGCACATTCCTCACTCTTGTCTTCCTTTCTGATCACGTTTCCTTTTAAAAACACAAACACAACACTTTAAACAGGAAAGGTCTGTATATACGTTAACAGTGCACGGCGTACACAAACATGCTTTAACTTTATAAATTGACATATATGTATTGGGGATGGCAGCTTAAAGACACCTCTCATAAGTCACATGCATTGCATGTGAGTTTTTCACAGACGTCAACAGAGTGTAAAAATCTTGATGGTTCTGTGGGTCTCGTCTATTAAATCTGATCTTTATTTTGTATTTTCTATTGGATTCACATCAGGTGATTGGTGGGCCATTCTACAGCTTGATTTTCTTTCTCTGAAAGCATTTGAGAGTTTCCTTGGCTGTGTTTTGAATCATTGTCTTGCTGAAATGTCCACCCTGGTTTATGTAGATGTTGGACTGAAGCAGAAACTATTAATTTGCAATGACGTAGGGCAGAGGGTTGCTGAAAAACTACTGAGAGATTTCAGCTGCTGTCTGGGTTTTTAATTTGTAAATTAATTAGATTTGTTTTCTTTGCATTTATGGATTTCTTTGGTTGTTTCCAACATCTGGTGAAAATTTCAAGTCATCAGCACCTTTAGAAATAAAATGACAACAAAAATAAAATGGTGTCATGTTCAAAACTTATTTCCCCCACTGTATGTATGCATGTATGTATGTATGTATGTATGTGTGTGTGTGTATGTGTGTGTGTGTGTGTGTGTATATATAGTATAGATGGTATAGTTGAAGTCAGAATTATTACCCTCCCTGAATTATTAGCCTCCCTGTTTATTTTTCCCCCGTTTTTTGTTGAATGGAGAGATTTTTTTCAACACATTTCTAAGCATAATAGTTTAAATAACTCATTTCTAATAACTGATTTATTTTATCTTTTTCCATAATGACAGTAAATAATATTTTACTAGATATTTTTCAACACACTTTTATACATAAAGTGACATTTAAATACATGGTTTGTTCTGTAGACTATCGAAACAAAAATTAGACTAAAGGGGTTAATAATGTTGTCCTTAAAATGGTGTTTAAAAAATTAAAAACTGCTTTTATTCTAGTCAAAATAAAACAAAAAAGACTTTCTCCAGAGGAAAAAATATTAAAATAACTATGACAATTTCTTTGCTCTTTTAAACATCATTTATATCATATATATATATATATATATATATATATATATATATATATATATATATATATATATATATATATATATATATTATTTGTTATTTGTACATTATATTATATTATATTATATTATATTGTATTAATTATATTATATTTTAATATATTATATACAGATAAACAGGTTTATTAACATAACTATTTAAATAACTTAACAATAATCAATTTCCAACTTACAAAATGTATAATTAAAATATGTTTTAACTGTGTACTTTATATTACAGATAAAATTATAAATTAAAAGTTCTAAAAAAACTACTTCATTTATATAACTGATATAAACAATACATCTTAATCTTGTTTGTGCCAGTGTTGCGCATACAATTCGTTTTATATGGTAACATTTATTTTATTTTACTGCACCATAAACCATATTTTAAAAAGGTGCATTGTATGTTATATTAGAAATAATACCGTAAGATAATAGTCAAACTAATTAAAAAAATGCACAATAACCAAAACAACAACATAAGAACTTGAGTTTAGTTTAATTCTGTTTGCAGGGTTTTCCCCCTCTCATGATAACTAAAAGTTAATATATAAATATATTATTTTTTTCCTAATTATTTGAACAAATATATCTTATTAATCCTGCCTGTTCACTTGCACATTCCCTTAAAAAACAAAACAAACACATTTTTAATAATCAAATATTAAAGCATTAAAATAGGTCTTTTTGAATGCTTAATTAACTGATTTTATTATTATTCTCATCATTATTTTATATACTTGTAACAATTACACACTAATAAATAATAATACAGCATTTTAAGCTTGTGGCACATTTCTTGGCCGCTGTCCACTTGCGTCTGGGGTTTTTTTCTGGAGATTTACTGTGTGCAACGGGAAGGGGATTTCCTACTGTTCTTCATGGCCACTTGGCTGAAGAATAGAGGCTGACCTTGTGTGTCTGTATCTGCTCTAAACAGCTCCCCTGGGTACCCGATACAGTCCTCACCAGCTTATTAAACACATTAAATCTCAATGTCATAAGGCAAGATTATACGTGTTCAAGCTGAACACCTACCTATAATCCTCCTCTTGACTCTGTCGAGCACTTCAGTTCAAGATGGAGGCAATTCCACTTCCATCCAGCTGCTGTTACATAAAACCATCTGCACAGAAATGGATGAACGCATCTGAGTTATAGATGAGATGTCAGGGTGTTTTGTAACACAAGGAGTGAGAAAGAAATTTATAATGCAAAAAAACATCAAAGGCCTTTCTTCAAGATATAACAGCATGAATCAAGTCATAAAGGAATGCTTTAAGAGGCCGATCCAACCGAACTCACTTTTTTCATTGAGTGGCGTCTATTTTGAATGGTTTACTAATGGCTGTGAGTGTTTTATGTGCTGCTTATGCGTCCTGCGTACCTCACGTTTTTGCAGTTGCACGCAGTTAGCTCACAGTTAAAAAAAAAGTCAGCTCTATGTGGAAAAGGCACATTACATCACTCGTTTCTTTTTCATTCTCCAATCAAACGAAAGCAAAGGCGGGGTTCCCGTTGAGGCGACTGCAGGGTTTGTGTTATTTTTTCTTGTCACCAAAAAAAGGCAGTGTGATGCGCCTCGCTTTCTGTGGGATTGGCCCCTAATAAAGTTTTGCTACTTAAAACATATATTATACTGGAGATCAAAATTAAAAAATCAATAAAAAATTATTTTTAGAATATATTAATTATAATTTTTTATATTATTATTATTATTATTATTATTATTATTATTAGTAGTAGTAGTATTATAAATAATGTACTATTCATCTATTAAAATGTACATATTAGCAGTGGTTATGCTAGTATGGCATTTTGTCGTTATTATTATTATTATTATTATTATTATTAACATTATTGTTATTATTATTTTACAAAATAAGCAAGGCTCTTCAAAAAAAAAAACATAATATTTTAAAATAATCACATTTTTATGTAAAAAAATCAACATAGGCTCATTCTGAAAACAGCCCTATATACAATTCTGGAGTTTGCAATTTATGTAACCAGAGGTACGTATGGTGGCATTTATCTTTTAAAACAAACGCTACTGGTCGGTATGATGACGTTCCTTTTCTCCCTTACCAGCTGAACGCTACCTCCATGTGGACAGTTTTTCTGCTGTGACTAGTCTGTTCAGTGGCTTGACGTGTGGTGGACTTGTGATGTGAAGCGGAGTTGACTGTGACAACGGAGATCAAGTCTGGCGAAGAACAATTCCAGAAAGCAGATAAGACAAGAACAGAAGTCAAAAAATAAAATAAACAAGTAAATAACAGGGTGAGAATGTTGTAAGATCTGAAAACATGGTCAAAATCAGATGAGGGCTTTTCTTTTTCTGAATGGCTTTTGAAAACACTTTTGGTTGAATTTAGGGAAGTCGGTGGGCAAGGGGTCAAACGGTGCTTTTGTAAACACTATCGGTCGGGTTTGGGGAAGGAAAAGGGTGGGTCAATCGATTGGTCATTCAGTCAGTCAACAGCGGCCTCTGGTGGATTTACGCAAATGAGCAAGCTAGATTGGCACTCGTTAGAGAAATTTGAGATCTCAAATAGCATACACAGTAGCCTCTGGTAAATTCATAAAAACAAAAACTGCAAAAAAACAAACAAAAAAAAAAAGTATCTCCTGGGATGTATTTGGCGCTCTCCAGAAATGTATATAGGGGTACGTTTCAGAATTAACCAAGGTTGGAAAAAATATATTTTGTAGGAAACACACCTTTCGCTGTCTGAATTACAAGGGAAATATTAACTCGTAAATGATCGTACATGAAAGCAAAATAAAATATGCAGGAATAATGTCCTGCATATTTTAGTTCCATCCCCAACTAAACACATCTGAACCAGCTAATCAAGCTCTTTCTAGGTATACTAGAAACTTCCAAGCAGGTGTGTTACACAAAGTTAGAGCTAAACTATGCAGGACACCGGCCCTCTAGGACCGAGTTTGGACACCCCTGACTTACAGCAAGGGTGTCCAAACTCTGTCCTGGAGGTCCGGTGTCCTGGAGAGTTTAGCTCCAGCCCTAATCAGACACACCTGAACCAGCTAACTCTTGCTAAATATGCTAGAAACTTCCTGGCAGGTGTGTTTAGGCAAGTTGGAACTAAACTCAGCAGGACACTGGCCCTCCAGGACTGAGCTTGGACACCCCTGACTTACAATATACATACAGTAAATTTTCACTCTCCAACCCAAAGAGAAAACAAGGATTCATCACTCTCAGTAAACACTTTCCAACCATCCTCATGCTGCCCTCAGCTGTGGTCAGCAATGTTTGCCCAGGTGTGCTCATCTGATGTAAACCGAGTCTGATACACAGGGACACAGTTTAGTCTGAAGAGCAATGCAAACTTCCTCTACGGGAGCCACGCTTTCATGGTCACTAATCGCTTGCGTCATACTGTACATTCAGCTCTGAAGTCGTCAGGCAAACACACACACTCGCACACATGATATATTATAGAGAGCACTTCCACAGACTTCTGTTCATAAGCTAATGAGCAAAGCTAGTGATTTTTTTAAGTTTCCTAATCCTCCACCAAATCATTCTATATATTTACAATTTTATAAAAAATAAGAAATAGTTGACACTACACTTTTTCAGTTGATTGCAAAACAATGGTGTATTAAAAGCTGTCTATATGTGCAAATTTGCAAACACTTCTAGCATCTAAAATCAGATCCTGTATGATCCTTCTGGCTTTCATTTTTCATATATTAGATTCAAAGGCCTTTACCAAGGGGATCTGAGCTATCTCTATCATTCCATAATTCAAAAAATAAAACAAAAGGACAGAATATTTATTTATTTATTTATTTATTTATTTATTTTTTGATTGATTGATTGATTAGTTGTAAAATAATATGTTGTAGATAATTGGGCTAAATAAATAGCTGGGTTGTCATAATCCAACATTGGGTCAAATGTGGACAAGCCCAACAGTTGCTTACTGTCTTTTTAGGTGAGTATATGTACTTAAATCTCATCAGATGACAGATATGTAAATAGTAGTGTATGTAAGTGTTTCTGAAGTAGATATTTTATGGCTTAAATATGCAAATTAGGCATAATTAAATGAAATATGCGCTAATTTTTAAACATTTTTAGCACAAAACTCTAATCATTGCATGTGTATATTTATGATTCCTGCCCTGCTCCTCATTTTTTACCAGTTAAAAGCTTCAGAAATGTTCATTCATTCATTTTGCTTCAGCTTAGTCCCTTTATTCATCAGGAATCGCCAAAGCTGAATGATTCACCAACTATTCCAGCACGTTTTACGCAGCTAGTACCCTTCCAGATGGAACCCAGAACTGAGAAACACCCATGCACACTCATTCACACACATATACTCCAGCCAATTTAGTTTATTTAAATTTACCTCTAGCGCATGTCTTTGGACTGTGGGGGAAAACCGAGCACCCGGAGGAAACCCACGCCAACACGGGGAAAACATGCAAGCTTCATAAATGTTAATTAATTCTTATCATTTTTTGCACAAACCCTTATTATATACATATAGTATATATCCAATTATTAGTTATCCAGTGGATAGTTTTCCAATTATTTGAGCATTAATTAATTAATTCAAAATAATGAATAAATATTAAACATAAATAAACACAAAATAAATGCTTAAATAAATAATTATTAAATAAAAATAAACATAAATAATTACATATATACATAAATAAGTAAACAAAAACAAATCAATAATAAATAAATATATATAAATAAACAAACATAAATAAATAAATAAACATAAATAAACAAATATAAATAAATAAACATAAACAAATAGATACATAAATAAAAAACATAAATAAAATAATATAAATAAATAATAAACATAAATAAACACAAAATAAACACATAAATAAATAAACACAAATAAATAGATAAATAAATAAACACAAACAAAAAATAAAAATAAATAAATAAAAACAGATAAATAAATAAATACATACATAAAACACATAAAAAATACATAAATAGATAAATAAATAAAAACATAATCAAACAAATATAAATAAATAATAAACATAAATATACACAAAATAAACACATAAATGAATAATAAATAAATAAATGATAAACATAAATAATTAATTAATTCATTTTCTTTTCAGCTTAGTTCCTTTATTAATCTAGGGTCGCCACAGCGGAATGAACCGCCAACTTATCCAGGATATGTTTTATGCAGCGGATGCCTTACCAGCTGCAACCCATCACTGGGAAACATTCATACACACTCATTCACACAAATACACTACGGACAATTTAGCTTACTCAATTTACTATAGCGCATGTTTTTGGACTGTGGAGAAAACCGGAGCACCCGGAAACCCACGTGAACACGGGGAAAACATGCAAATTCCACACAGAAATGTCAACTGATGTAGCCGGGGCTCAAACCAGTGACCTTTTTGCTGTGAGGCGATTGTGCTACCCACTGCACCACTGTGCTACAGCAACATAAATAATCACATAGATAAGCACATAAATAAATAAATAAATAAATAAATAAATAAATAAACAAACAAACAAACAAACAAACAAACAAACAAACAAACAAACAAACAAACAAATAAATAAATAAATAAATAAATAAATAAATAAATAAATAAATAAATAAAAATAGAATTGGCATGTTCACCAGCACTGAATCCACAGGTATAAATTACAATATATTTATATCCAAAATAATTATATTTCCTAAAAGAAAGAAGAGGGAATAAACAGCCCGTAATCTACTTGGCTTCAACCATCAAAGGTCAGAGGTCATATTTAACAGCACACTTCCCCTCTGAGTTAAAACGTAGGGAAATGCCATGCTGAACTCTGAGGTGAACCACTGCTCTTCAAAGAACAAATGAGTGTTTCTGACTGCTTTCCACCGCCACTGCTCCGACATGACCTTGCTTTGGTTATTTACGAGCCAGAGTGCAGCTGTCATCATTAATTAGCTCTTTTCATTAGCGAGACGATGGATACGCACACTTTCCTCTCACCTCGTCTTTTATTCCCCTTCCTCCGGCGGCCTAATGAGAGCTAGACATCAGAGAGACTGTATTTATATACAGCTGAAGTCAAAACTATTAGCCCTGCTGTGTTATTGTTCGTTTTCATATATCTCCCATTAACAGAATAAGGAATTTTTCACAGTACTTCCTAAAATATATTTTTTTTCTGAAGAAGAAAGTCTTCTTTGTTTTATTTTGGCTAGAATGAAAGCAGTTTTTAATAAAAAAAATAATAATAATAATTAAGGTCAATAATATTAGCCCCTTAAGCAATATTTGTTTTTGATTGTCTATAGAACAAACTATCATTATACAATGACTTGCCTAATTACACTAACTTGCCTAATTAACCTAATTTAAATGTCACTTTAAGCTGAATACTAGCAAAGCCCCTTTAAGGCAAGTCATTTCACTCGTTGGCCATCTTTGAAACACCGCTTGGGCCAGGGCCGGCCCGTGGCATAGGCAGTATAAGGGCGCTGTACATCCAGAGGGCGCCAGAAATGAGCGCGGTTCAGTTGGTTTTGTTTTTGATATTGCTGACACATTCAGTGATAGATGGCAATAACTCAAAAACCTCTTACCCTAAAAAGATCTAAAGTTTGTTTCCTACGAAAAGACAAAGCTGGTTATGTTTCACAGCTGTCTTTTTCTCTTTTTTTCCCCTCGACATTACGACCACTGCTCCGTTTAGCCAGGGATATACGTTTAGCCGGGAGAGCTCGCGCAGAGCGTAGTTCTCAGTAAGGGACCGTCGGAAAATGCTTCTTTTTTTCGTTTTTTTTTAATTCATTTAGATCTGTGCATTCTTACTTTAACATCTCTGTCATCAAACAAAAAACCATGAGAGATTCACTAGCTGCTCTTCACTAAATAACTATAGTAACTTCAATCAATATGTAAATACAATTAAAAGTTAAATAGATTTTATCGCTTTATTTAATTTCTGTATAAGCCATTGTTTTTAATAGGTTAAACCAGGGTTTTTCAAAGTCTAAGACAGTGGGCCTTCCTTTTGACACAACTTATCCATTGGCGCCCCCCTTCTCCCAAACACGCATGCACGCACGCACACACACACATATGTATGTATATATATATATATATATATATATATATATATATATATATATATATATATATATATATATATATATATATACACATATACAGTATATATAAAGACACAGACAGATGTCAGACTGTTAACTCACTTTTATCATCATTTGCATGAAAGTGCAATTATTTACAGAGTAATAACAAGTATTTTAATATAACTAGGATGATGGTTCAATATGAATAGAACAGATCCAAGAACTGTCAATCCCAGTCAAAACAGTCGAAGTTTAGCGGGTCTCATGCTGAAATTAGCCAAAATATCTTGACAAACCACAAGTAAAGGTCGCGGTTCAACAGCTGGTCCTGTCCACGTAAATCCTAAACTCAAATACTGATCATCATATCGTCGTCTTTTGGGTTTAAGCCCTGAACTTGAAGGCTTTGAATCGGGGATTTGAATCGGGGCGGCATATACCTGTATTGATGGGCTTGCCAAACAGAAGCGAATTCACAGCTATGGCCTTCTGGGTAAAAAAGGTTTTCTTATATTTGACGTATTATTACTATTTTTGCTTTGTTTAATTAAAACGTTTAAATAAAATAAAAATACATATAATAATTAAACGTAATAATTATATTTTTATTATATCATATTTTTTCCCGCGCCTCCCCTGACATGCTCTGGCGCCCCCCAGGGGAGGCGCTCCTCACACTTTGAAAACCCCTGGGTTAACCTTTTATTTTATTGTCAATATTTTCTATTGTTTGCTATGTATTCTATCATTTGAAGCTATTTGTTGTCCCATATTTTTTACATCCCAACGTTGACAGATATGGCATAACATGGCTAATCAATAAATATCTATAGTACTATATGTTAGTTTTAACGTCAGCTAATGTGATAGAAGAGCATAGATGTTATGGAAAATAGTAATAGTAATGTAACTACCCCCATCATTCCATCCTCAAGCAAATGTGTAAATATTAGATCTATTCAGCAGCAATAACGCTAATTGCATTGGCATATTTATCTGACGTTTTCCCAGCTTGTAGTAGTCAATCAAAAAGCTATTTAGTTTCTTATGACTATACACTAGCAGTGGAATTTACTGCGATGTGACGGGGCGCAACCTGAAATCTTGCCCAGGGCGCCAAATTGGTTAGGGCCGGGCGTGGCTTAGCCAGTATGCTCGGGCATTCTATCTGAATGGGAAAACATCAAATTTTCTCAAACTGATAGCCAAGCTTACGATTACATTACATATTAGAAATCACCAATAAAATGAAACAACTGACTCTTAAGTTTCGTTTCTAAAGCCCCGTTTACACTGCCAGTTAAATATGACCCAATTCCGTTTTTTTGCTCATATGTGATACAGATTGGATCTGTTCTATGACCGTGTATACACGAAAAACATATGCATTCGGATATTCAGGACGACCTGTACCTCGAGTTCGAAATTGTGTGGATGTTTCCCATGGATGGGTTGCAGCTGGAAGGGCATCCGCTGTGGCGACCCCGAATTAATAGAGGGACTGAGCCGAAAACAAATGAATGAATGAATGAATGTACATCACAAGAGGTGAGAATGTTTTAAAAGGCACAGCACAACTCCAGAGACATGAAGCCTATTTGGGCTTTCAAAGAGATTTCATTTCTTTTTTTACAGTGTGTATTTGTGTGTGTGTGTGTGTGTTGTGGCAATGGCCTTTCTCAGGCCCGTGTCATTTATGGGTCGTTAGTTGAGACCCAATGCTCCATTAACTGAAGCATGGCATTATGGGTAAAGTACAAGCGCTCATATATTCCTGGCTGCTGTTTTTTTATGGCATACATTTCCCAACGGTGTGCAATAACTCAAACACACACACACACACACACACACACACACACACACACACACACACACACACACACACACACACAATATCTCACTTATTATCTACACCTCTGTTTTATTGGGCCAATTTTGACACCAGTGCTTATGATGGATGGTTGTGTTTTCTTCCTTTTTTGGGGGGCTGTGGTAAATTGGGCCATGCAGCAAAACACACATGCACACACACACACACACACACACACACACGCACGCACGCAGACACACACACACACACACACACACACACACACACACACACACACACACACACACACACACACACACACACACATACATACATACATACATACATACATACAAAGAGAAACACATGCAAAAAATAGACATACTGTACACATGCACGCACACACAAATAGATACACACACAAACAGACACAGGCACGCACGCACACACACACACACACACACACACATACATACACAGAGACACACATGCAAACAAACAAAGAATACATGCGGATGCATACACACACACACACACACACACACACACACACTAACACAAGCAGACACATGCGCACGCACACAAACACACGTACACAAAAACAAAAAACATGTGCACACACACAAAAAACAAACAAACAGACAAACACTCTCACACACACACACACACATACACAGAGGCACACATGCAAACAAAGAATACATGCGGATGCATACACACACACACACACACACACACTCAAACTAACACAAGCAGACAAATGCGCACGCACACACACGTACACAAAACACATGTACACAAAAACAAAAAACATGTGCACACACACAAAAAACAAATAGACAAACACTCACACACACACACACACACACACACACACACACAGACAAGCATGCACACATAGTTTCTTTATGTTTGTGTGTCTTTTTGTGTGTATGTAAGTGTGTACGTGTGTGAACTAGTTCATTTGTGTGTCACACGCACACACACACACACACACACACACACACACACACACAAAGACATACAGTAACACACAAACAGACACTTGTGTGCACACACACACACATGCACATACACACACACACACACATACACACACATGCAAACAGAAATACGCATGTAGACTCACACTAACAGATCCACACAAACACACACACACAGACACACACACACACAAATAGACATACAAACTGAGACACACAAATACACACATACATGCACACACATTCACACACATGGGCACACACAAACAGACAGACCTACACACAGACACAAACACACACACAAACATACAAAGCTCTTTACATCCACCTGTTTCCATGCACAGGAAGAGGAAGTGAGTGTGAGAGTGTGCTGGTGTTAGTGTGTGACCGATAAGATGAAGGTGTTCAGATAAGCATGAAACCGCACTTAAGAAGATCATACATCACCCAAACCCTGGAAGCTCACAGCACAAACAAGACAGCAGACAACCAATCCAGTAACAGCCGCATTCTTTAATTGGCTTGACCTGTGTTTCACCGAGTGTGCTCTTATTTTTCTTTTGATGACATATTTTGTGAGTCTGAGGACTAAATATACAATGCTTAACACTGACTATCTGTTAGTAAAGAGAAAACATGAATATTTATAGAAGAAATATATGAAGAGTTCAGACATAATCTAGTATGTTTGTTTTAGGATACACATGGAAATCTCTCCGACATTACTAATCTAATTAGTCCGTCCTCTCCAGAGCATCTCATGTTCAATCTAATAAATCTAATCAGGCTTTTCTGAATACCATTAGAAAGCAGTGTTACCAGATTGGAAATGTCAAAGTATCGTACCAGAACTTCAAAATTATCGTATTTGGAGGAAAATTATCGTACATGAGTCAAACTGAGAGTATACAGCTATTAACATAGCGTTTTGAAACAACGTGCAAATTACCACTATACGTTTAAAAAACTAGGTACCTTAGTGGGAAGGTTCAAACTCCCCCTTGCTGTCATTGAATGTTGCATGTTGCCAGATGTTGAGGGATTTATTTTAACGTACAAATTGGATGCCGTAATGGACTGCAAAATAGTGCTGGTTGGCTTGAAAGCAGTGCACACTCTGAGGTGTGCATGCCTTGTTTTGATGAGATTAACTTTGGAAAAAAACACGTTCACAAGACGCATTTGATTGGGGAAAAACGAGAACATCAAGGGAAAACTCCTGTCCTTCTGAAAACTACTGACCTAACTACGGGCACGAGCAGCAAGAGCGTTAACTCATGAGAGAGAGCCATTCTCCATGTTGATTGGCTGGGAAGAGACAACGTAAGATGAGATAGAAAACGTGTCTAACTCCACCTACTCCTCACAGACAGTACAGAAATGATGCAGCCAGATCAATAAGAAGCCCAAAGATTACAATGAAGTTACTTTTGATTGCCATAAAATTCTGAAATTATCGTACATTATAGGACTTTTCTCATTATTGATCGTACATCGTACAGAAGTCGAAATTATCGTACAAATACGATAATTATCGTACGTCTGGCAACACTGTTAGAAAGTTAAAAAAGCACAAAGCTGCCGAGAGCACAGTTTAATCTGCCATATGAGTGTTTTTTTTATTTCTGTATTATTATTCTGAATCGCACATAAAATCTGAAATGCATCAATTACTGCTATGCTTACCGAGCTTTTTAAACAGTGCTGCTTAGTTCTAAATCCATGTAAACATCGCACACATTCAAAGACCTCCAGCTAGTTCAAACATTCCATATATATACAGCGAGGAAAATAAGCATTGAACACATTATCATTTTTGACTTGAAATTTTCATCAGATGTTGACAACAACCTTAGAAATCCCAGCCTGATCTCATGAGGAAACGTAAGTATTTTACGTTTTGTCAGTTAAATGTATAATTCGTACGATTTCGTACGAGTTCAGTGAACAAAAATGTACGATTTTAAAAAGGAGGCATGGAACCCAACCCCACCCCTAACCCCAAATGTGATGAGCAAATCGTACTAAATTGTACGAATTTGATTGTATGAATTAATACGAATGACCCACTAAATCAAAAAGTTACGAATTGCCATGAGATTGCGTTGGAAATCCATATATGCAAAAAAAAAAAAAAAAAAATTCTAATTGGTTTACAAATGAAGCAATGTGTAATAAAATGAAATGACACAGGGAAAAAGTATTGAACACATAAAGAAAAGGAGATTTAAAAAGGTAGTGAAAGCCCATATATATATATATATATATATATATATATATATATATATATATATATATATATATATATATATATACATATATATATATATATATATATATATATATATATATATATATATATATATATATATATATATACAGTTGAAGTCAGAATTCAGAATTATTAGCCCCCCTGAATTATTAGACTGCTTGTTTATTTTTTACCAAATTTCTGTTTAACAGAGAGAAGATGTTTTCAACACATTTCTAAACATAATAGTTTTAGTAAGTCATCTCTAATAACTGATTCATTTTATCTTTGCCATGATGTCAGTGATTATTATTTTACCATATATTTTTTAAGACACTTCAATACAGCTTAAAGTGACATTTAAAGGCTTAATTAGGTTAATTAGGTTAACTAGGCAGGATAGGGTAATTAGGCAAGTTATTGTATAACAGTGGTTTGTGTAGATTATCGAAAAAAAATATATAGCTTAAAGGGGCTAATAATTTTGTCCCTAAAATTATGTTTAAAAAATCAAAACTGCTTTTATTCTAGCCGAAACAAAACAAATAAGACTTTCTCAAGAAGATAAAATATTATCAGACATACTGTGAAAATTTCCATGCTCTGTTAAACATCATTTGGAAAATATTTAAAAAAAGAAGAAAAAAATTTGAAGGTGGCTAATAATTCTGACTTCAACTATATATATATATATCATCCATATTGGAGCGTAAGATGAGATAAAGCACCCCAACAGAGAGAAAACAAAGATGTGTCAGGCAGGTCTGAACAAGATAAAGCAAAGCTGATTCTCCCTTCCTCATTACAGGAATAATAAATAACACCACTGAAAACCACAGTCCTCGTAGACCCAGTTGATGGACGTGGAAGAATGATTCATGAAAAGTTAGCTAACACTTTAGTTCAAGTAACAATTCAATCCATTTACTACTGGATTATTACCTGCCTATTACTAGGATATGAACTGTTTATTAGCACTTTGAAGTTGAAGTCAAAATGATTTACCCTCCTGTTCATTTTGTTTTTTCTTTTTCCAAACGTTTCCCAAATGATGTATTACATTTTCCCTATTACGTTATTTCTTCTGGAGAAAGTCTTATTTGTTTTATTTTGGCTAGAATAAAAGCATTTTTAAGGGTTTTTGAAATCATTTTAAGGGTAATATTATTAGCCCTCGGAAGCAATATTTGTTTAGATTGTCTACACACCATCATTATAAAATGATTTGTCTAAATACCCTTTATTTAACCTAGTTAAGCCATTAAATTGCCCTTTAAGCTGAAGCTAGCATCTTCAAAAATATCTAGTCAAATATTATTTACTGTCATCATGGCAAAGATAAAGTAAATCAGTTGTGTTGAAAAAATATTTTCTCCGTTAAACAGAAATTGAGGAAATAAATATACATAGGTTCTAATCATCCAGACTTCAACTGTATAAAGTATTACCTTATTTTACATCAATAATCCTACCTAATACCTAAACCCAATTGTTTTACAAAACAGTGTCAAAGAACAAAAAGAAATACAAATGTATTGCTGTTTTAAATTTTTGAGCTGAATGAAATGAACTTTTCTTGTAGTCTCAACTTACATCAGTCAGGCTAAGTAAACATTTTAAAATTAAACTTTTCATAACTTCACTTAAAAAAAAGTCCAGTGGCTCGCTACATACATCGGCAGACTTGTGACGTGGAGCGGAGATGACCACACAACTGTGTTTAAACCCTTCATAAAAGTGATTTTTGCATTATAGTTCCCCTTTAAAATAGAGTGTGACCAAAACTTCCTTTAACAGATGTAGTGAGTCAAACAGCGCAAACACGTTGCTCTCAAAATCCATTTTTTTGTGCGAGTCTGAAAGCCGCGGGGGACCTTCCTCTTGTTGAAATGTCATGGTTTCTGCGTGCAGGAGGCAGCAGTTGGGAATTTGCAAATAGATTCTCTTTGAGGCGTATTTCTAGTGAATATGTATGCGCTTTCTCTCCGCCGTTCACTGATGCACTCTCCTCATTCAGCTCACTGTGCCATGGAAACACTCAAATCAGACGAGCAGGCCGTTTGTTTGAGGCCACGCTACTGAGCTCTAGTAACATCTCTTGTGATTTTATGCGGAAAGCAGAAATAAATGAGCAGAAATGCTGTAATGTGTGCCTGAATGTGATTGAACTAATATTATTACATCTTTTTTATTCTCCATCAGATCAAATTAGTAACGTAAATGTGTCCATTTTTTATTAGACCCCCTTGTATTTTTCCCCAATTTCTGTTTAACGAAAAGAAGATTTTCTTCCAACACATTTATAAACTCTGTCTGCCTGTTTACCTACCTTTATCTATCTATCTATCTATCTATCTATCTATCTATCTATCTATCTATCTATCTATCTATCTATCTATCTATCTATCTATCTATCTATCTATCTATCTATCTATCTATCTATTTCTGTCTGTCCCTAACATCCATCCATCCACCCACCCGTCTTTCTGTCTGTCTGTCTGTCTGTCTGGACTCAACATCCATCTGTCTGTCCGTTTATCCATCCATCCATCCATCCATCCATCCATCCATCCATCCATCCATCCATCCATCCATCCATCCATCCATCCACCTACCTACCTACCTACCTGTCTGTCTGTCTGTCTGTCTGTCCGTCTGTCCATCTATCCCTAACATCCATCCATCCATCCACCTACCCACCCACCCGTCTATCTATCTATCTATCTATCTATCTATCTATCTATCTATCTATCTATCTATCTATCTATCTATCTATCTATCTATCTATCTATCTATCTATCTATCTATCTATCGCCTGTCTGTTCCTAACATCCATCCATCCATCCACCCGTCTTTCTGTCTGTCTGTCTGTCTGTCTGTCTGTCTGTCTGTCTGTCTGGACTCAACATCCATCCGTCCGTCCATCCATCCATCCATCCATCCATCCATCCATCCATCCATCCATCCATCCATCCATCCATCCATCCAGCCATCCATCCACCTACCTACCTGTCTGTCTGTCTGTCTGTCTGTCTGTCTGTCTGTCTGTCTATCTATCCCTGACATCCATCCATCCATCCATGCATCTATCTTTCTGTCTGTCTGTCTGTCTTTCTGTCTGTTCGTATGTCCGTCCGTCCATCCATTCATCCATCCATCCATCCACCTACCTACCTACCTGTCTGTCTATCTATCCCTGACATCCATCCATCCATCCATGCATCTATCTACCTGTCTGTTCGTATGTCCGTCCATCCATCCGTCTGTCCATCCATCCATCCATCCATCCATCCATCCATCCATCCATCAGATGGATCACTTGTAGCTACACCCCAACACTACTATCTATCATTGATGTGTAGTACCATCTGTAACCTGCCTATATACTTTTGTTTTTCAGAAAGTTTCTTCTTTCTCTCTGCACATAAACAGTGAATTTACGTTTCAACTTGTGCTCAAAGGAAAACCCCTTGCGTGGACAGAAATTCACCCAAATGCATTGAATGTAATTTGCATTGTAAAATGCTTTTAGTGCATTCAGTTTCATGATTCAGCATGTTACAGAATGCACCACAAATGCCTCATTCTGTGAACGTGAAGTATTTCATCCACCTACAGCGCTCAGCATAAACGAGTACACTCCCTTTTGAAAATGAATATTTAACAAATATTTAACAAATAAAATTATTGATAAACTAGAAAACGTCAACTAAATGTTTTTTTTTTCTTCTTGATTTATTCTGCTTATTAAAACACTTATATGTATTTCATGTATTTATATGCATTTATATGAATATGTATTTGTTTTTGTCCCCCAACATTTGAATTTAGTTGTATTAATTTTTTGAACTGTGATCTTTTTTTATTTTATTTTTTTTGAGGGGGAGGGGTGTATTTGCCTTTGGTACTGACTAAACAAATGCTCAAATAGATTAGAAAATTTTAAATAATATTGTTATTATTATTAGACATCCTACACTGTACATTTTTTTTTTAAATAAATAAGCAGTTTTTTACGTATATTGTGATCCTTGTATTTATTCATTTATAATTATTCTCTGTTTGTTTATCCTTTTGAATTGTGCTATGGGAGCTAGATCTCTCCTCCGACAACTTTTAACTTTGAAAAGTTAGACAAAATGACTTTTGTTAAAGTTTTTAATAGTTTAAAGTGATATATTTTCTGGGTTGGTGTTTTATATTACAATACAAAAAAGTTTGTAATAAACTGCCAGTACATTTTCCAACTCAGGCTTATTGTGAAAACGTACCCTCGTATTTCTGGAGAGCGTGAATTATGTAGCCAGAGCTACGTATGGCTAAATTTCATCATTAAATCGAATGCTACGGGGCGGTATGACACCGCCGGCGGCTTCTGTTTATTTTCGCGCTCCATGTGCTCTACGTGGACGGCTTTTCTGGTGTTCAGTTTGCCCAGTAGCCCACCATGTGTGCTGACATACTTTAGAAAAGAGTTGACCGTGTCCTGCAAAGATCAATTTCAGAAAGCAGGTAAAACAAAAGCAAAAAGGCAAAAAAATCAATAAACAAGTACATAACAGTGTGAGACCATGGTAATATCTGAAAACGTGGTAAAAATCAGGTGAGGGCTTTTCTTTTTCTGGATTGCTTTTGAAAATACTACCGGTTGGATTTTGGCAAGGGGGTGATTGGGTCAATCGGTTCTTTTGAAAACACTTTTGGATGGGCGGGTGAGGGGATCACTCAGTCAGTCAATCTACCCCTGGTGGATTTATGCAAGAACAGCAGGTGCGAATGGCACTCGCTAGAGAAATTTGAGCTCTGAAAAAGCATATCTGGCCTCTCCCTGCAGGCACACAACATCATAAGACGTTAATATTAGGTTAGATTTGGGTCATGACGTCAGGTGACCAAAATTCAATGCCTAGTCAGTGTCTAAGAACAACGTTATTTTGACGTCCAATGATGATGTCAAATTACGTTGATATTTGGTTGATTTTAGGTTGTGTTGGATAGTGACCAAAATTTAACATCTGATAGATGTAGTTGATCATAGTGGTAATGTCTACACAATGTCAAGGTGTAACATGATTAGACATTGATATTTGGTTGATTTTAGGTTGATTTTATATTAGACGTTGGACATTCTGGCATCAACTTTGTTTTCATTTTCAAACACAATCCAACATCCCCACGATGTTGGGGTATTTTGGGGTACAACGTCAATATGACGTCATGTTGACCTCCTCTGCCTGCAGGGCTGGTGGATTTGTGCAAACAAAAACTGCAAAAAAAGTACCTCCTGAAACATATTCAACCCGGGCTCATTCTGGAAATGTAGCCCCGCGGACGTTTCTGGAGGCGGCGAAATAAGTCCCGGGAGGTATGTATTTGTGCAGTTTTTGTTTTTGCAAGCGCGCTGTTCTCGCGTAAAAAGCCGCTGGAGGTCACTGTCGAACGCCTGTCTGTCCGACTGACCGCCTGGCTGAATGACTGAATGATTGACTGGGCGGGCGGCAAATCGGCCGACTCGGCCGCCCTCCTCCTCCTTCTTCCCTAAACCCAAGCGACGATTTATGAAAGCCGAGCAGAAAAAGAAAAGCCCTCGTGCGATTTTGACCGCGTTTTCAGATTTCACCGTATTCTCGCCCCGTTACGAACTCATTCGCTTTATTTTTTGGATACTGTTTTTTGTCTGATTTCTTGAACTGCTCTTTCCCAAACTCGAACGTTTCCGGCTACTCCTCCTCCTCCGGCCCTTTGCTCCGCCGATGTAACATGATGAGCTAACCGGACAAACTGGTTGCGGCGGGAAAGCCCTTCAGCTCTCAGCCCAGCCGGCGAGCGCGAAGAGGAGCGGCGTCACACCGCCCTGCAGCGTTCGCTTGAAAAAAACCAAATGTGGCCATACGTATCTCCAGCCACGTAAATCGCGGTCTCCAGAAATGTCCGCAGGACTACGTTTTCACAATGAGCTTGGGTTGGACGTATTTTACAGTCTCCAGAATTGTATATAGGGGTACATATCAATAATAAGCCTGGCGTGCCGTTGTCTGTTAGTTTACAGACTTATTTTTCTATATATTATGTCTTATACGTTATATTATTTCAAACTACTAAAATATCAATAAAATTACCATTGTTAAACTATTGAAGTTTCAGCATCAATAGTCCACAGAGCAAAGATCAAGCTCCCTTTTATTGTGTGCAAATGCCTAAAATCGTATTTACAAAACGAAAGCTCAATGAAATGCAGAACATCAATACAACGTTTATGTGTGTTCAGTGAAAGAAATCAATCCCTTGGAACGACGTGGTTGAATAAATGATGAATTTAAATTTGGGGGGTGACCTATTCCTTTAAGGAGATGATCTTGAGCTACATGATTGTGTCTCTAGGCGTAAAGGACTTTATTTCTTTATTGCTTCTGCCCCTGAGCCCCTTTCATTTTGTTTATTAAGTTCCTCCTGACAGCTGATGGCTCTCCCTCCATTTCTGAATCCCTCGGGAGATTCTTTTCTTTCCAGCCTAAATGCGAATGTTTAAAATCAAATGCTATTGGGGTCTGGAGTCGAATGCTCTCGGCGAGACTGGGATGGAGTCGAGTCCGCTGACAGCCGTGATTCAGTTTTGCAACTGCAGGGGGAAAAAGAAATTCAATTAATAAATGAAATCAAATCATCGTCTGGAGTGGGTGAATCTGAATTATTCACCATGATTTCGGTCACCCTTGTATCCTCCCTCATCCCCATATCTGTCACAAAACAAAATGTGCCAACATAGACTTTGAAATTCATGGGATGATGATGGCAACTGATAAAATATTAATTGTCCTGCAGTTGTTGCAGTAATCTGACATCCTCTTCTCCTCACTGCACATCCCCGAGGCCAGACCACCACTGCTTTGGTTGATGGGTGATCTGAATAGCCAATGTTTGGGAACATTACACTAAAAAAGTGATGCATTAGATGAAAAAAATAACAAATTAAACATGTGAAATCCAAAGGGGGAAATAAGTTGAACATTTTTCTCAGAAAACATATTTCTAAAGGTGCTGTTGACTTAAAAGGTTCACCGAATGTTGGTAACAACCAAAGAAATCCATATATGCAAAGAAAACAGATCTAATTAGTTTACAAATTAAGTTATGTGTAATTAACAAAAAATGAAAACGGGAATAAGTGTTGAACACATAAAGAAAGGAAGGTATACAAAGGTATGGAAAGCTCAGACAGCAGCTGAAATCTAAAAGCAAACCCTTTGCCCTTCGTAATGCTGAATCAAATTAGTAGCCAGGCGACACAGTGGCTCAGTGGTTAGCACTGTTGCCTCACAGCAAGTAGTCCCAGCTGGGCCAGTTGGCATTTCAGTGTGGCGTTTGCATGTTCTCCTCTTGCTCGTGTGGGTTTCCTCCGGGTGCTCTGGTTCCCCCCAGTCCAAAGACATGCGCTATAAGGGAACTGAATAAACTAAATTGCTGTAGTGTGTGAATGTGAGAAAGTATGGGTGTTTCCAGCTGGAAGGGCATCAGCTTCATAAAAGATATGCTGGATAAGTTGGCGGTTCATTCTGCTGTGGTGACCTCTAATAAATAAAGAGACTAAGCTGAAGGAAAATGAATGCATGAATATTAGTAACTAAAGAAAACTATTATTATTAAATTAACTCATTTTAATTATTAATTAATTTATTCACAGTGTTTTGTGAATTACTTTTGATTTAACAATTAATTGTGCCTAATTGCACAACAATATAATCACATTAAAGCAATGCACTCCCACATAGTTAGCTATAATAACTAAGTTTATTTCTGTTATTGGCATGACAAAAAATTTACAGTTTTACACCGTCATACTGAAAATGTTTTCAAACTTTCGGCAGGACTGCAGTTTGAATCGCTGTAGTTAAACAGCCATTCTTACATGCATGTGGTGACATTTTAAAAGAACTCTATAACACTAATTTGCTTCTTGCATATTTTGCAACACTTTCATTTTTAAAACACTTACACTGAGTGAAGTTTAATTTCGAGAGGATTACGTGCTTATGATTGCTTGCGGGCGGCCCGCATTATACAATTTATGTTTCACCAATCAGACAATTCCTAAGCCACTATAAATACTCCCCTCCCGCCTTGCAATTGGGAGGGAGCTCCGGGCTCGAGGATCTTATGAGCTTAGTGCTCTCTCCCGGCGACAGCATGCCAAACAAGCTTTATAATCAATCATCAGCTAAGTGTGAACTCTTGAAAATTAAAGGGTAGTCATCATTTGCTCACCCTTTACTTGTTCCAAACCTATTTGACTTTTCTTTCTTCTTTTGAATAGTAAAGAGGATATAATGAAGAAAGCTAGAAACTTTTCACCATTGACCTCCGTAGTATTTATTTTTCCAACTATGGACATCTTTGGTTAAAAGTTTTCAACTTTCTTCAAAACATCCTCTTTGGTGTTCAACAGAATCAAGAAACTCATGAAGGTTTGAGCACTGCAAAAAATGCTTTTCTTACTTAGATTTTTCGGCTTATTTCTAGTCCAAATATCTAAAAACTCTTAAATCAAGAAGAATTTTCTAGACAAGCAAAACATACTGTCTTGTTTTAAGATATAATATCCCAATATTAAGGGAGTTTTTCCTTAAAACAATCTAAATAATCTGCCAATGGGGTAAGCAAAATAATCTTATGTCAAAAGGAAAAACAAGATTAATTTGCTTACCTCATTGGCAGATTATTTTGCTTGTTTCAAGGAAAAACTCCCTTAGTATTGGGATATTATTTCTGAAAACAAGACCATATATTTTGCTTGCCTAGAAAATGTTTCTTGATATAAGAATGTTTAGATATTTGGACTAGAAACAAGACAAAAACAAGACAAAAAATCTACTTAAGAAAAGCATTTTTTGCAGTGAGGGTAAGTATCACTGCAAAAATGCTTTTCTTACTTAGATTTTTTGTCTCGTTTCTAGCCCAAATATCCAAAAAATCTAATAGCAAAAATAATTTTCTAGACAAGCAAAACATATTGTCTTGTTTTAAGAAGTAATATGACAATATTAAGTGAGAATCCCGCCAGAATAGTACGTCATCTGGGTACTGATTTTTTAATTCTATGAATTCAGACATCCCCCAGAGATGGGTTGCAGCTGGAAGGGCATCCACTGCGTAAAAATGTGCAGGATAAGTTGGCAGTTCATTCCGCTGTAGCGACCCCGGATTAATAAAGGGACTAAGCCGACAAGAAAATGAATGAATGAATGAATGAATGAATGAATTTAGACATACCACTCAGCTTGCATACTGTTTTAGCATATTACATAGTAAGGTCGATGTACTGGTCCATTGTGGTAAAGAAGTAGCTGAGTCGAAAGTCAAAGCTTTCGATTTACCGGTCAATCTACGTTCCTACTCTCACCTATGGTCATGAGCTTTGGATCATGACAGAAAGGACAAGACCTCGAATACAAGTAGCCAAATTGAGTTTCCTTTGCAGGGTGGCAGGGCGCACCCTTATGGAGCTCTGGGTGAGAAGCTCTGACACCTTGGAGGAGCTTGACGTAGAGCCGCTGCTCCTCCATTTCATGAGAAGTCAGCTGAGGTGGCTCGGGCATCTGTTTTGGATGCCTCCTGGATGCCTACCAAAGGAGGAGTTCCAGGCATGTCCCACCAGGAGAAGGCTTCAGGGAAGACTCAGGACACATGGAGGGACTATGCCTCTGGGCTGGCCTAGGGATGCCTTGGGATCACCCCGAAGGAGCTGGAGGAAGTGTCTGGGGAGAGGAAAGTCTGGGGTTCTCTCCTAAGACTGCTGCCCCCGCAACCCGGGCCCAGATAAGAAAACGAACGAATGAATGAATGAATGAATGAATGAATGAATATAGTATGGAAGTATGCAGACGCAGCCTCACATTTGCGCTCTAGTGTTTACAGTAGTCAGCACTTTCTTAAAAGAGCAATTTAAATATAATGGTGTAAGTTTAAGCAATAACATAACTTTACTAATTACACAACATGTTTCTCAGGGATAAAATCCAGCTTGTAGTCTTTGAAATTTTATAGCTTGATTCCTCTCAGACTCGCAGTGATTCATCAAAACAGCGACTGGACAGTTCAAAAGGACAGTTCAATAACTCTGGCTGTTTGCCCTGGGTTTTTGTCCCTGGAATAAACAATACCCTTGATGAAAGGCACTTTTAGCCTAAAACCATGCCTTCAGAGCAGGCGAGTGAGCAAGAGTGAGAGAGAGAGAGAAACTCAATAATGAATATGTTCTTGTGAGCACTACACTTGATATAATGAGTGTCTTTGCTGCTTTGTGAGACCTGAATACTTCACTGAGTGGTTCTTGCAAAGGGAACAAAAGGAGGCTTCTTTCTGCACAGCGCCGTATCACTTATGACATCCTCAACCGGAGACATGGAAAACGCCGAAACCGGAGAGCTGCTTCCCAGTGGACCGGCATCAAATGTAAACATAGGAAGTATCTGCAAAGCTTTGAGATGTTTTGACGGTCCTAATCTGAACTTCACCTTCATGTTGTGTTTACGCAATGGCTTGATGAAAATTCCCACCCCTGCTGTGCACACGCCATTGCAGATTCACGACAAATCAGCTGTCAGGGCTTTCAACAGTCTAAAAAAATGGAACAAATATGTCTAGGTTTACATGACAAAAGATAAATGGATCTCAGGTTCTGTGTAGGTTTTCAAACAGTTTGAGAATCCTTCGTAGTCACTGTTTCGGTCATACTGTAGAGGCGGTGCCAGATATTATAAATATTATATAGGGCTTAGTCCTCCTATAGTTGGTCGTGCACCCCTGATCACCTCCTGAGACCAATAACAGATGTCAAGTTTTAATAAGGTAAGTAACTACGCTTCAAGGTATTTCAAGGTATGTTATTCCCAGATAACAACCGCTGAATAACACAGGCTCATCCAGGAACTTTAAATCACCTTGACCATCAGTGAATATGTTTGTCACGCCACTGTTTTGACTGTTTGGCTTGTATATATATAGTATTTTGGAATTAAAATAGAGTTTTGAAATAGTTTCACTCCGAAACTGATAGTAAATAATTACAAACTATAGATAACATAGTTTACTGTATTTCGTTGCATTGTACTTGTACATTTGTAATGACAATAAAGTTCAATCTAATCTAATCTAATCTAATCTAAAACATTTGATTTAATGTAAATGAAACATAAAATGTTGTAGCAGAACTGAACAATTATTACTTTACTCAATAATCTGATGGCTTTCAAGGGGGCACAGTGGGTAGCGCGATCACCTCACAGCAAGAAGGTCGCTGGTTCGAGCCCCAATTGGGTAAGTCGGCATTTTTCTTTTTGAGTGTGCATGTTCTCCCCGTGTTGGCATGGGTTTCCTCCGGGTGCTCCGGTTTTCCCCACAGCACAAAGACATGCACTACAGGTGAATTGAATAAGCTAATTTGGCTAGAGTTGGGTTGCTACTGGAACATATGCTGGATAAGTTGGCGGTTCATTCCGCTGTGGTGACCCCTGATTATTAAAGGAACTAAGTCGAAGGAAAATGAATGAATAATCTGATTTATTGTACAAAAAGGTCCAAATTACAGTGTAAAAATAAATCTTATGAACAGTCATCTCTGTTGATACTATAGTCATCCAGCTTAATTTTAATTTGCAACCCTATTTGTAAAGAATCTGACAAGTTCATTTGTCAAAGTGTTCATTTTAACCTAGCATTCTTATACTATAGTATTTTCAGCAGAAAGTGAAATAAAACCAGGCATCCATGGTTTCCCGAATGCTTCAGTTCTCATTAAATCTGCTACTTTAACTTAGCAAAACTTTTTTATCGTCTCTTTAAAAGTTAATTATCCTTCCACTACATAAAAGATGAGTTTTATTGACCTTTAAGAACTGCTCGTCTGTTGATTCCACCAATAACGCGGTACTTTTCCACAGAGGTTGCCTGCAGTTTAACTCTAAACACAATGGACGTCCCGATGAAAAGTCTGCTCATGACAGTTCCTTCCCCGGGGAGGACAAGGAGCAACTTTGGAAAACCTATTTAGCAAAATGCCCCGTTTGCAGGAGGAACTCCCAGCGGATCCTCACCGAGCGCCTGAAGCACAATCGCAGCTAAACACCCAACAGACACCAGTACCTGCTGCCGACGGCCCTCAGGGGACAACACACTCACACACATATCCCACAATGGTTTCTATAATACAAGACAAACATGAGCTCCGAGGATCAACCAAACCTCGACCCAAATGACGACACTGGCTAAACATCTAAATACACATTATTACAGTCTTACAGAGACTTTGGGTCATTATTCATTCATTCATTCATTCATTTTCGGCTTAGCCCCTTTATTAATCTGGGGTTGCCACAGCGGAATGAACCGCCAACTTATCCAGCATATGTTTTACGCAGCTGCAACTCATCACTGGGATGGGGCCATCATATGACAGCCTTTTCAACCAATTACTGGAAACTTTGTTTACTTTTTGCTCAATTGTTTACACGACAATTTCATTTTATTTTTTCATTTATTTATGTATTTTTTTGTCGGCTGAAATCAAAAATACTCTTATTTTTATATGTATATAGTAGTGCGTATTATAAACAATGTATCTGTGCACTTTGTCTTTTTTGTAAACATCTATTTTGTGCTCATAATCTTTAATCAAATACCATTACCTTCCTTTCTGACTTTCCTCCACTTGACATGGAATGCCTTTAAGGGCGGGGTTCTAATACTTTAAAGGCGGGGCTATCAGTCCTTTAGAGTGGGGTATCAGACATTTAGGGTGGAGCTATCAGCCCTTTAAAGCAGGGCTCTAATAATTTAAGGGCGGAGCTATCAATCATCTAGGGCGGGCTATCAGGCATTTAGGGTGGAGCTATTAGTCCTTTAGGGCGGAGCTATTTTTGCTGTGTCTTTGCAAGAGGCAGTGGATCAAACAAATATAATAGGTTTGCATTCTTGTGGCTGTACTGCGGGAGCTGTGGGACCAAGAATACAGTTAACGAAAACAAAAATCAAAAAAATAAAATTGTAAATAATTTTCGTTAACTAAAATTAAAATAAAAACGATTAAAAAAAAAAAAAAATAGAACTAAAACTGTATTGTGTACATACCAAACTAACTGAAACGAACTAAAATTATAGCAAAAATGTCCTTCATTTTCATCTTTGTAAATGTATTTATGATATGACAACAATAAATACAGAGACTTAAAATGAATACTTTAACACATTTGTGCCCAATAATGGGTTTTCTTTCTATATCCGTGATCGCGACCATGAATGAATCTTTTTATGTGTACTGGTTGAACTAGCTCACCAAATCAAACTGAATCATTTGAAACGATTCTCGTCTCCAGTAAGCACTCTTATCCACAAACTACTTACTTTTTAACATGCCTAATACCCCCCTCTGAACCAATATATACTGTTATTCAGTCATAACAGTACACTGAGATCAGTTTTGAGAAACGGTGAACCATTTGTACTGTGCATGCATGATTCAGCAGATGGGCGCTAGATTGATGACCTGTTGTCCGTTGTCGGCAAGAGGATTTCCCTCAAGACACCAACAACAAGGACTACGTCATAATCCGACGCAATCTCAATGCAATTCGTAACTTTTTGATTTAGTGGCTAATTCGTATGAATTCGTACAATCTAATTGGCACAATGTAGTACGATTTGAAATCACCCAATGACGGTTGGGGTTAGGTGCCACGCCTCCTTTTTTAAAATCGTACATTTTCGTACGACTGAACTCATACGAATTGGTATGAATTAGCCACTAAACTGACAAAACGTAAAATACAGTACTTACGTTTTCTCGTGAGATCAGGCTGCATAATCATGCACTAAGAGCAATCTCCTGACTGGTTAACATGGTGCATGAAGTTCAAATTTATGCACGTTTAAGCTTGTCAAACGCACAAAACGCTCAACTTCCGCTGCTTCATTTGGGCGAATCGCATCGTTTGTGCAGTCTCAATCGCACCGCAGGATGTCTATTTGCGTCTTTGCCTTGACTGAACATGTAAATCACTCATGCTTGATGCTTCATCCGCGCCTGGTGTAAACGGAGCATTAAATTGTCATTCATTCACTCATTTATCCCTGAAGAAAGTCTTATTTTATTTAGTTTGACTAGATACAAACAAACAATTAAAATTATTTTAAAATGGCTGAGGTATATTTTATTTCATTTATTGAATTGCATTTGGTCTCTTGCAAGCACAAGTTATTAATTAATTTATTTATTTATTGTTAATAATTAATTAAGTGATTTATTGTAATTGATATGTTTATTTGTTTTTGCCTCCAAAAAACTGCTGTGCAATGACTTTCATAATCAATCTATATAACTCATTCATTCATTTTCTTTTCAGCTTAGTCGCTTTATTAATCTGAGGTCACCACAGTGAAATGTACCACCAACTTATCCAGCATATGTTTTAAGCAGCTGATGCCCTTCCAGCTGCAACCCATCACTGGGAAACACCCATACACTCCCATTCACACACATGTACACTATGGTCAATTTTAGCATACCCAATTCACCTATAGTGCTAGTCTTTGGACTTGTGGGGGAAATCAGAGCACCCGGAGGAAACCCACACGAACACGGGGAGAACATGCAAACTCCATACAGAAATGCCAACTGACCTAGCCAAGGCTCAAACCAACGACCTTCTTGCTGTGAGGTGACAGCGCTACCCACTGCACCACCCCTTCACCAATGTAATTAATAAATATAACTTATTTAACTTAGTTAAGCCTTTAAATAGCACTAGCACAAGCTGAATACTAGTATGTTGCAAAATGTTATTATTTTTAACACCTTTGGATTACATTTTTGGATTCCCCTCAAACGTTGTTTTGCTTTCTTATCAAAGCTGCATTTGGTACCCTAACTACATTCGTCACACTTTCAAGCCATTTATTTTTTAATTATAAAACTTAAATGATCTTTTAAATCACAAAGTTTTGCACTGCAAAAACATTTCAAATTAGGAAATAAATATATAAATATTTACTTTGCTCAGTCACAATTCTACAGGCCCACTGGGAAACGTCTCTGCCTGAGGGATGTTTTTCCATCCAATCTGTCTCTAGTGTACTGCAGAAATCAACTTAGTTTGAAAGAGTGTAATTACTTTGATCTTTTATCTTCTTTTAAATAAAGGGCAACTTATTATAGACGATTTGCATTTTAAACTAATCGAGATGAAACAGCGGTCTGTTTGGATGTGGTTTTGGCCATCTCTGTATTCAGGCTCGGTTGCCAGATCCCCGCAGGAGCTCAGCGGGACCGTGAGGGTGATAATCGGACCCTCAGAGGAATATGAACAGACTGCTCTACTGAGGAGATCCCCAATACCACATCCCTCGCTACAGGCCTCCACAGTTCAAGAAAACAGATCTAATTTACATGCGGACTGAGCCAGAATGCTTTGTTTTTCTTTATGATTACAGATAATGGAAAGGAAAGAAAGACATTACAGAGAAATGATTGGAATATGTGGAAGTGTTGCATGCCAAACTCAAACACAGATGTGATTGAACTATAAGAACAGATAAAACCATAAACTAACAAAACAAATAAAAGAACAAACGACAAATAATGATAATAGAATAATTTAGAATGAATGGATAAATGGAGGCAGCGCAGTGGCTCAGTGGGTAGGGCTGTCGCCTCACAGGAAGAAGGTCGCTGGTTCGAGCCTCGGCTGGGTCAGTTGGCATTTCTGTGTGAAGTTTGCATGTTTTTGGCTTGGGTTTTCTCCGGGTGCTCCGGTTTCCCCCACAGTCCAAAGACATACATTATAGGTGAACTGGGTAGGCTGAGTTGTCCGTACTGTATGTATGTGTGTAATTGAGAGTGTATGGGTGTTTCCCAATGCTGGGTTATATGGGTTATTAATTATTGGATGAATTGAAGAATTGATGAATGGATGTATGAATGAATAAATGAATGATTGTATGAATGAATGAACGAATGAATGAATGAATGAATGAATGAATGAATGAATGAATGAATGAATGAGTGATTGAATTAATTGATGAAAGAAAGAATGCCTAAATATATTATTGACTATTTAAATGCTAAAGAAAGACAGCAGCAAACTTAAAAGTACAAATAAAATATAAACACTACCGAATATATGAGTTGAAGAATGATTGAATGAATTGATGGATGCTTGAATAGATAAATAAATAAATAAGTAATTGAATTAATTGATGAATGATTGGATGATTTTAATGAATGGATGGATGGATGGATGGATGGATGGATGGATGGATGGATGGATGGATGGATGGATGGATGGATGGATGGATGGATGGATGAATGAATGAATGAATGAATGAACAAAACAAAAAAGTACAAATAACATATAAACACTATTGAATGAATGGACTGATGAATGAATGAATAAATCAATGAATTATTAGATGAATTAAAGAATCGATAAATTGATTAACTCATAAAAGGAATGAATAAATGAATGGTTGAATGAACAAATTAATTAATTATTGGGGGATAAATGGATGGATGAATAAAATATTTAATTAATTAATGAATTGAAGATTTGATGAATGTATTGATAAAAGGATAAATGGATGAATAAATGAATGAATGAAACAAAAGTAAAAATAAAATAAAATAAAAACTTTTGAATGAATTGAAGAATGAATGAATGAATACATAAATTAATATTTGGATGATTGAACTATCAATGAGTGGATAGATCAATAAATGAATAAATGAACTAACTGATAGACACATGAATGGGTGGATGAATAAATGATTTAATGAATTGATGAATGAATGATTGGATGAATTGAATGAATGGATGGATGAATTTACAAAGGAATGAATGAATTATTCAATTAACTGAAGATTTAATAAATTGATTAATAAATGGATAAATTGATGAATGAATGAATGAATGAATGAATGAATGAATGATGGGTGGAAGGATGGATGTATTAATGAATAAACTAATGATTGAATTATTTGATGAACGAGGTTGATTGAATAAATTGAGGAATGAATGATTGGATTAATTAATTATCCATTAATTAATCTATAAAAATAATTATCCATAAATTAATTATTGGGTGGATAAATGAATTGATGAATAAATAAATAAATTATTGGATGAATTGATGAATTAATTAACTGATGGATACATGTATTAATGAATGAATGAATGAATTGATGATTAAATGGATGAATGAATTGACAAATGAATGAATGAATTGTTCAATGAATTGAAGATTTGATGAATGGATTAATGAATGAATGAACAAATGAATGAATGAATGAATGAATGAACGAACGAACGAACGAACGAATGAATGCATGCATGGACGAACCATCAAATGCAGTGATCTATGCATAAATGCACTTAAACCTTAATAATACACTCAAAAACGTTCATGGCAGAAATGCTACTCCTTGTACATTTCCCTTAAAGTATTTCTGTCTGTATCTATTATTCCGGACTGATGGATGGTGCAGATGAAGGTTTCTGGTGGCACAGATGAATGCTGATAAAGTCAAAATAAGCCTAAAAAATGCCTGAAAGTTCCACAGATTCACAAGTGATGATTATGAAGATTGGGTAAAGGCAGAGAATATAAGGACAGAGAGGTGAAGGAGCCAGGGGAACTGCAAAAGACAGTGATTTTGTGGAGATTATCTGAGAGCAGGCTAAATTGCAGGAGAAAGCAATTGGATATAATAAGCTCCGCATGTGGAATGGGTACAGATGAATTCTCTCTCTCTCTCTATCTATCTTTTTTTGGGTGCATCGGCAAATCACCGGTGGCATGTGGAACTGCAGATCTAAGGCGAGTGGAGTAATGAAGTTATGTGTGCTGTGAGATGAATAAACACTTCCAGGTGTGTGTGTGTGTGTGTGTGTGTGTGTGTGTGTGTGTGTGTGTGTGTGTGTGTGTTAGTGTGTGTGTGTGTGTGAGTGATCGCTCTGTCCGTCAGAGATTAATGAATGAACAGGTTAGAAACACTGCTGAGATTTACATCAGTGTGTGAGCATGTTCAGGAGCGCTAAAGGCAGAAAAAAGAAGAATTATATAACTTCAGCCTGATCTCAGAAGAAAACATACCTATGTTTTGTCAGCTTAGTGGCTAGTTCAAACAAATTCAGATGTATGAAAATGCAAGATTTTTAAAAGACATGGCACCAAAGCCAATCGCCATTGGGGGATGAGCAAATTGTGCTAAACTATATGAATGAGATCATAAATAAACCACTACATCAAAAAGATATGAATTTCTGTGATTGTTTATACCTTCAGATCGTTGTTTTGAACTGCATTACGTCATTTCCCTCCATCTTGCAAAAGTATTCTGATATTGATTCAGGGTTTAGAAAAGTTTTGATTCTGCATTTTTGGCAGAAGCTCTTTCAGAAACAATCTTTCTTTTCATGCATGCAAGGTCACGTTAGTCTGTCAGAAAGAAGTTCAGGTTAATGCACAGTTTGCCAGATGATGTCTCTCTGTCGGCGGTAGATGTGTGCTTCACATGTGCGCGCAAGCGACATAGCTGTCCGCCTAAAGAGGCTGTGCAGAAATTCACATTTAAATTTGTTGACAGACAGTTTGAGATGTCTGTCGTAATTTAGTGATTTGTCGGCCTGACATTATTTAATTGGATGAACATTTTTGAGTTTTATGCCTTATCCAGAATATAAAAACACATATAAACACATTTAAATCATTTACTTTAATCAGTACAACTGGAATGTGAAGAGACTTTTAACCAGCACAACAAAACATGTTTCTATAGAGAATCACCTACTGCACCTTTAAGTATATGTATGTGTGTATGTGTGTGTGTGTGTGTGTAGGCAGACATACAGACAGACAGAAAGAAAGAAAGAAAGAAAGAAAGAAAGAAAGAAAGAAAGAAAGAAAGAAAGAAAGAAAGAAAGAAAGAAAGAAAGAAAGAAAGAAAGAAAGAAAGATCAAACTACGACAAAATAAATTTAATTAATGTATGATGATAGATAGAATGGTGGATAGATGGATGGATGGATAGACAGATGATGGATAGATGTTGGAGACGGATAGATAGATAGATAGATAGATAGATAGATAGATAGATAGATAGATAGATAGATAGATAGATAGATAGATAGATAGATAGATAGATAGATAGATGAATTTGTCTTTGAATTTGTTCCTAACTTGGCATGATTCTTGGCTTTTGAGGATATTTTGGTCTACTTCACTTTGTTAGGCAGGTCTTATTTAAGTGATTTCTTGATAGCGAACAGGTGTGGCAGTAATCAGGCCTGGATGTGACGGGAAATTAAACTCAGGTGTGATAAACCAGCATTAAGGAGGAAATAAAGCACTCAGTCTAGTTTACATTATTTTGTACATTGGATTCCACTTCAATGAAAATATATTAAACCAACTCGATTAATGTAACCATTAAGCAGAAAACGGCATGTTTTACTATAGACCTAGTGCGGTGCCATCTTGTCTGTATTACGCTGCCTGAGGGGCAACTTTTTCACACCACTATAAACATATAAACAAATAAATCAAATGACAGAAAATATGCATGTTCAACTACAACAAAACAGATCTTATGCATTTTGTTTACAGTAAATAATGTTTTGTGCTAATGTTTGGAAAGAAAGAAAAACTACTTTCAACAAAATTTCAGTAAGAAGCTCTGCTAGTGTTCAGATTATTAAACAATGGTGGCATGATCCCGCTTCATACAGTTTCAACTTGTTGTTGCAAGCATAATCTGTAACTAATGTAAAATATGCATTGTATAAGCTAAAGTGTGTGTGTGTGTGTGTGTGTGTGTGTGTGTGTGTGTGTGTGTGTGTGTGTGTGTGTGTGTGTGTGTGTGTGTTCAAACACTTAAAGGTTGCAATGTAAAGACATGTAGAGGAAGTTGCCCTTGGCAGTTTCTCCTCTTGACCTACTAATACAGGAAAAGAGAGAGAGAGAGGGACCACACACACACACACACCACAGAATGATTATCATATGCAATTCTAGATGATCATAACGCATGATTGAGAATGAAAGGGGAGCATCTTCTTGTTTGTACGTGACCTGCATGATCATTTATCTTTCTTTCTCTCTCTGAATTATACATTCTGATCATGATCAATGCACAGTATATGTTATGCTAGCTGCACAGCTACAGTAAACATATATGCGAATAAATGAAACTTGCAGAAACAAGTCTGAGTCATATTTCAAAATAAAAAAACAAAACAAACAAAGATTATTGTAGCAATTTTCAGGTAAGTAGCATTTTAAAAAAAGAGTTTGACAATCAAAATAAATATTTTCAAAGATAAAAAACAACTTTTTAACTTTATTTAATACTCTGTTAAGGGTTCACTCATTTTCCTTTGGCTCATTTTATTCTTATTATATATATATATATATATATATATATATATATATATATATATATATATATATATATATATATATTTTCTTTTATATACAGTTGAAGTCAGAATTATTAGCCCCTTGTTTATTTTTTCCCCCAATTTCTGTTTAACGTAGAGAAGATTTTTTCAACACATTTCTAAACATAATAGTTTTAATAACTCATTCCTAATAACTGATTTATTTCATCTTTTTAATGGTAAATAATATTTTAGAAAATATTTTTCACTTCAATACAGCTTAAAGTAACATTTAAAAGCTTAACTAGGTTATAGGTTGACTAGGCAGGTTAGAGTATTTCGGCAAGTTATTGTATAATGATGGCTTGTTCTGTTGACTATCGAAAAAATAGCTTAAAGAGGCTAATAATTTTGTCCTTTAAATGTGTTTTTAAAAATTAAAAAACGCTTTTAGTCTAGCCAAAATAAAGAAAATAAGACTTTATTCAGAAGAAAAAATATTATCAGACACATATATACATTTATTTATTCTCCAATCAATAGATTAAAAAAGTACATTATCCTAAATCATAATTCTTATAAATTGTTATGACTGTATATTTTAACTTTTTTGGTTTGCTGTGTGTTTTTACATAACTTTAATGCAGACTTTGGGCTAAAGTCACAGATAAAAACACATTTTAATTATATATTTGAAAAACATAGGGATTAGTTACTTTAATATGATATTTTAACTACATTAAGTATTTTTAACTATTTAGATGAACAGTTTTGCCTTTGTTTTGCATTTTCTTTTTTTCCTTATATCTTATTAAATTGATAGTTTACACTCAAAAATTTAAATTTACCTACCATTTACCTACTCCCATGTTGTCTCAAACTTTTTTAAGTTTTTATTTTTTTATTTTTTATTCTGTTAAACACTGAAAAATATATTTTGAAGGAAGAATCTGCCAGGCTGTAACCACTGACTTCCATAATAGAAAAAAAACAAGTACTATGGAAGTCAATGGTTACAGGTTTGTAGCTTTCTTCAAAATATCTTAGCTTGCGTATAACAGAAAAAAAATAAATCTAACCGGTTTTAAACAAACATAGACTGATTAAATGATGAAAGATTCTTAATTTTTTGATGAACTATGCCTTTAATGCAAATTTGGGGTCTTCATTTGTCAGAATGTAGCAAAATAATAATGTTGTATATCTATTTAAATAATTTATGTTATTATTTTAATGGTGTGTGGTATTTTTTATATCTGTCACAAATACTAAAAATCACATTTGTGTATTCATTCATTAAAATATGACAGGAATTGGCAGTCATCCACAAAAAATAATGACCAAAAAAACCTGCACAAAGCAAAAAATACCCCCCCCCCCCCCCCCCCCACACACACACACAAACATTTATAACATGCCTTGAGGGTCAAGGGTTCATCAAGGGCTGAATTATGAAGAGCAAGCCAGAGAGACTCTTCACTATTTCATGATTAACTGAATTGAGGTGAGGCGGATATAGAAACTGAGGGATCTGGGGGAAGCTACAGCCAAATACATACAATTATACAGAAGGCGGAAGAGAGGGAAGGTGAAGACAGAGGTGAAAGAATGACAGGAAAAATGATGAAGTGAAGACGAAGGTGGGAGGGGAAAAAAAGAGAATGAAACAAAGGAATAAATGGAGAGGCTTAAAAAGCCAAGGGAGGCTGTGGAGAAGGAGAAAGCTGATATTTGAGTGTTGTAGGGGGGCTGAGGAAGCGATTAACCCCTCTGTGCTGAAGGGGAGGGACTCTGCGGGGCGTCCCATCATGTGCTGCCCCTCCTCAACCAGGGGTCGTGACCCCTCCTTCTGAAGATTCAATTCGCTCGTTTTCACTCCACTTTCTCTCTCCACCTCGGTCACCTGAACCTCCATGAGAGCCCTGCACTCCTGAAATTAATGCATGTTCTGTAAAGTAGGTATTGGACATTAGAGCTACAGAGTACAGTAAATATTCTTAGATAGCAGTAAATATATATTTCTAGATAGTGGTTAATTTGGCAAGTGGTTTTGTTGATGTGATGTTATATTTTCACTGTAACATGAGCACAATTAGTAGTGTCGGCATTTGAATTGCAGTAAATTGACTCCATGGACTTCTTGTTATAAAACCGGTTATTAAAATTTATTATAACTAGGGCCAGACAGAATCTGTGGAAACGTTTTGCTCTGCAGATTTAAGCAGAATGATTTTGGGAGTATCGCAACTAAAAAACTAAATATATATAATAAAAAAAATTACCTTTTAACTTTTATTCAGGGCGACGAAGTGGCGCAGTGCTGTCGTCTCACAGCAAGAAGGTCGCTAGTTCAACCCTCGGCTGGGTCAGTTGACATTTCTGTGTGGAGTTTGCATGTTCTCCCTGCATTCACGTGGGTTTCCTCTGAGTGCTCCGTTTACACCACAGTCCTAAGACATGCGGTACAGGTGAATTGGGTAGGGAATTGTCTGTTGTGTATGTGTGTAAATGAGTGTGTATGGATATTTCCCAGAGATAGGTTCCAGCAGGAAGGGCATCCGCTGCGTAAAATATATGCTGGATAAGTTGGCGGTTCATTCCACTGTGGCGACCCCAGATTAATAAAGGGACTAAGCCGAATAGAAAATGAATGAATGAATGAACCTTTATTCAATGTTTACAATGCAATTCCAATTAGATCCACTTATTTCGTAAAGGAAACAAGTCTCTCAAATATTATATCTACTAAAAGACAGAAAATATTACTTTATAGGGCTGGGCGATATTGCAAAAACAATATCACGATCATTTTTCACATCATTCGACATCGATAATTATATTTTTAACAATCTATTAAGGAATTTTAGGATTTTTTTTATTGAAAAATTGCTTAGATGTAGCTAAGCTACTTTTGCCAATTAGCTTTTAGCTTAGCTTGCTACATTTCCCAGTGTGTAGTTAAGCTACATTTTAGGTAGATTAGCTAATAGCTTAGCTCGCTACATTTTTAAGTAGCTTGCCCAACACTGACAAACTGTATTGTAAATAAATCATATGAACATTTTCATATTTGTTAATAATATTAATAAAATGAATTCAAAAACTGAATACATATAAATGTACACACATTTACACAACAAATAAATATACTCAATGATGGGCTAGAAATCATATTATGATTATTAAATTTTTATTTATTGTTTTTTTTATCTCAAAACTGAAAATTTGATGTCTCATTCCACATCCCTAATTCTACCATACACCTTATCCCAACAACTACCTTGCTTACTATTAATATTCAGCAAATTAGTTGTTTATTGAGCTAAATTTTGACTTAATGGTTTGTTTATAGCCAAAATTGTACCTTAAAATAGAATGTGACCATAAAACGGCAACACATTGCTTTAATGGCCCTCCTCAGACATCATGCTGACTATAAGCAACTTCACAAGTACTCTACCAACCCTAACCTAATCCTAATCCTGACCCCGACCCTATGTCTAACAGTCCACTAATCCTTGACTATCGAAAAAATATATAACTTAAAGGGGCTAATAATTTTGTTCTTAAAGTGTTTAAAAATAAAAAATAAAACTGCTTTTATTCTAGCCGAAATAAAACAAATAAGACTTTCTCCAGAAGAAAAAACGGTAACACTTTATGATAACTACACACTATAAATCATTTATTAAGCATTAGCAAATAGTGAATTCATTATCTGTTAAGCATTAACTCTACATTAATAAACGTTAGTAAGCAGTTTATAACTGCAGCTACAAATGCTCTATTCTTCACTTATAAGCGTCTACATAATGTGCTTAATAATTGTATTTTCATACTCTGTTAATGATTTATTTTTCATAACTAAATTAAGTATTACATTATTTACAAACCATTTGTATTTAAGAGTAGTTGATGGTTTTTAGGATAATTCAGAATGAGTTAGTAAATGATTAATAAACTATTGAAATCAACGTTTATATATCTTATTATTCAGGTATATACTAATAGTTAACTAATATGTTAATAAATCCTTTATTAACTCAACTTCATGCAGTTTTGTGACCTAATCTAAAGTGAGGACTATTCATGCTTTATAAATCCCTTATAAATGACAAATAAAGGCTCAGTATCAAATGAACGATAATCTTTGCAATATTATCTAAAAAGTAAAATTACTGTAAAGTTTAAACAATGCTGCATAACAGGAGTGTCAAAATACGACATAAAACTGGATAAAACAACAATATCATAATTAAACAATATAATAAAATGTAATGTTTAAACTCTACAGTGATTTTATTTTAGATAAGCTTGCGAAGATGTATTTTTTATTTGAAGTACAGTTTCATTTGTGTATCTTTAAATTAATAGGAATGAATAATGTCGTTTTTCCTATTTAGAATTTAACTGAGCCTTTATTTGTCATTTATAAGGGATTTATAAAGCATGAATAGTCCTCACTTTAGATTAGGTCACAAAACTGCATAATGTTGAGTTAATGAAGTATTTATTAACACATTGGTTAACTATTAGTATATGCCTGAATAATAAGACATATAAACATTAATTTCAATAGTTTATTAATCATTTACTAACTCATTCTGAATGATTCTAAAAACCCTCAACTACTCTTAAATACAACTGGTTTGTAAATAATGCGATACTTAATTTACTTATAAAAAATAAATCATTAACTAAGTATGAAAGTACAATTATTAAGCACATTTTAAACATGTTTGTACGTCAAGAATACAGCATTTGTAGCTGCAGTTGTAAACTGCTTACTAACGTTTATTAATGTAGAGTTAATAGTTAACAGATAATGAGTTCACTATTTATAATGCTTAATAAATGATTTATAGTGTGTAGTTATTATAAAGTGTTACCGAAAAAACATTATCAGACATGCTGTGAAAATGTCCTTGCTCTGTTAAAAATCATTTGGGAAATATTAAAAAAAAAAAATCAAAGGGGGGCTGATAATTCTGACTTCAGCTGTGTCACTTTAAACTAGTTAAAACGTTCATAAAAGTTGTTGCAAGAAAGATCAAGGTCCCATAATGCATTTCAAAAGCATAAATAAAATCATGAATCACAAAAAAAATGCTAATTTGCGAATATTTACAGTGTAGTCAACAGAATGACTAAAGGGGATCATCAGACTAATGTGTAACTGCCGGTTTTACTGATCTCATCTGGCCCGGGATCAGTCACACACTCATCTTAAGCTTTTCCCAGAGTTCTTTCATGGCTTTCCCTTAGAAAAAAAAGTCTGGAAACAAAGCAAGAATACCAAAGAAAGAACTGCCTTCACCTTTATTTGTACAGCAGTCTTATTTTCCTAAAATAACTACTCTACAGTCCCCCAGAGGAGTCACTGCTGATTTTTCCCACTCATTACTTCTCATTCTCTTCTTCTTCTAAGCAGCTGACACCATTCCCTTCTTTCTCTCGTTCTTACTTTCTCCCGCTCTAACCACATTGACACAACCATTTATTCTGCGACTCACTGCACCTGAAGTCAACTGGAAAAAGTGGCGGGCGAGTGTATGTGACCACTTTCACCTCGGTGAATCTCGGACAACCTCAATACCTCGGGCGCTGTATCCTCAGGCCAATGTGTGCGCTTTGGCTCTTTAATCCAAGCTGGGAAAAGTATTCGCTCGGTCAGCACTTCTGCGAGCTCCTGGCATGGTGTTTGTCTAGGCCTGGACAACGGGGCTGAAAGGCTGGGATAAATATCCAGAGACCCCCGGAGGCTCAAACCATCAGGGCCTGTCACAACGTGTAAAAAGAGCCAGCGGCGCACTGGGCCCGCATCCCGCTCTCAGCTCACGGATCAACAGGCTCCCAATGGGTTCAAGTCCACTTTTTTAAACTCCTGCTGGTGTGAGCGGTGAGCGTAATGGCACAAAGCTGTGACATATGACCCTGGGTCAAGAGCTGACCGCAATACATAAGACCTGCTGACGGGTATAGCGCAAAACTAAGTGTGAACCCAGTAAAACCTTCCATAGATACACTGTAAAATTGTATCTAAAAATATATTATAGTTATTAAGTAAACAAACTATAGCTTTAGTAAACTAACAACAACTAAATACTTCTCAGAGATGGCCTGTGTCATCAAAAATAATTCCCCTCTTTCCCACCTAACCACAGGCCCAACTAAAAAAAAGGACAAATTCTGAGTGTGCTTAACACAGGTGAGTGGGCTTGACAAACCACCTGTAGAAAACAAACTCGCTTATCTTTCATTTATGCATAAATGTGCAGTGCTTGTGTGGGTTAATGTGTCAGTGGGAAGAAAGATTGTGTTTCTACAGGTGGTTAGTCAAACCCACTCACATGTGTGAGGCAGTCTTCATAAATGTGCACTGTGTGTGGGTAAAGTCAATGAGATGAACGAGTGTGTTTCTACAGGTGGTTTGTCAAGCCCACTCACCTGTGTTAAGCACACTCAGAATTTGTCATTTTTTTTAGTTGGGCCTGTGGTTAGGTGGGAAAGGAACATGCCTTACACAGGTGAGTGGGCTTGACAAACCACCTGTAGTAAACACACTTGCTCATCTCACTGACACATTAACCAACACAAACACTGTGCATTTAAGAAGAGTGCCTCACACAGGTGAGTGGGCATGACAAACCACCTGTAGTCAACACACTTGCTCATCTCACTGACACAATAACCAACACAAACACAGCACATTTATAAAGACTGCCTCACACAGGTGAGTGCGCTTGACAAACCACCTGTTGAAACACACTCGTTCATCTCATTGACATTACCCACACAAACACTGCACATTTATGAAGAGTGCCTTACACAGGTGAGTGGGCTTGACAAACCACCTGTAGAAAACACACTTGATCATCTCACTGACACATTAACTGACACAAACACAGCACATTTATAAAGACTGTCTCACACAGGTGAGTGGGCTTGACAAACCACCTGTAGAAAACACACTTGATCATCTCACTGACACATTAACTGACACAAACTCTGCACATTTATAAAGACTGTCTCACACAGGTGAGTAGGCTTGACAAACCACCTGTAGAAAACACATTCGTATATCTCAATGACACATTAACTGACACAAACTCTGCACATTTATGAAGACTGCCTCACACAGGTGAGTGGGCTTGACAAACAACCTGTAGAAACACACTCGTTCATCTCATTGACATTACCCACACAAACACTGCACATTTATGAAGACTTCTTTACACAGGTGAGTGAGCTTGACAAACCACCTGTATAAAATACACTTGATCATCTCACTGACATATTAACCCACACAAACACTGCCCATTTATGAAGAGTGCCTCACACAGGTGAGTGGGCTTGACAAACCACCTGTAGAAAACACACTTGCTCATCTCACTGACACATTAACCAACACAAACACAGCACATTTATAAAGACCGCCTCACACAGGTGAGTGGGCTTGACAAACCACCTGTAGAAAACACTCGTATACCTCAATGACACATTAACTGACACAAACACTGCCCATTTATGAAGACTGCCTTACACAGGTGAGTGGGCTTGACAAACCACCTGAAGAAACACACTCGTTCATCTCATTGACATTACCCACACAAACACTGCACATTTATGAAGACTGCTTTACACAGGTGAGTGAGCTTGACAAACCACCTGTATAAAACACACTTGATCATTTCACTGACACATTAACCCACACAAACACTGAACATTTATGAAGACTGCCTCACACAGGTGAGTGGGCTTGACAAACCACCAGTAGAAAACACACTTGATCATCTCACTGACACATTAACCAACACAAACACTGCACATTTATGAAGAGTACCTCACACAGGGGAGTGGGTTTGACAAACCACCTGTAGAAAACACACTTGTTTATGTCACTAACACATTAACTGACCTAAATACTTGTAGTGTTGTAAATATACACTGGATACATTGGAAGTCAACGATCACAGGTCTTCAGCTTTATTCAAAATATCTTCTTTAGTGTTCAACACAAGAAAGAAACTCATAAAGATTTGGAACCACTTGAGGCTAAATAAATAATGAGTCAATTTTCATATTTGGGTGAACTACCCCTTTAACTTTCCTAATGCATTGTATGGTATTGTAGTTTAAGCAGCAAGCCATGCAGGATGGCATATTCTCAGTGTGTTCTTAGTGTGTCGTGGCCATATTGCTCCTCATAAAGCCAGCCTTGTTCTGCAAATTCAAGTAATCTGTTGAAGCTCAATCACATCTTAAACAAACTGCTGAGCTGAGATCCATCTGCTGCTGATTCTGTCTACCAGACTTGCATCTTCCCAAATAAATTCTCTCTTTCAAACACACGCACACACACACTCGCACACTCAAACACCCACTCACACACATATCCAGCTGTGTTTGAAGGACGAGGATTGTATACATTTAATTGTGATTTAATTTCTTTGTTGTCTGTATTGTGAGTTGTGTCCTTCAAACATCTCATTAAAAAATAGCAAAAAAATGAAACTTTGTTTTCAGAATACAAGCAAGGTCAGTTGAGCGATGCAGGTGTCAACAAACACAGCTTCCAACACCTTGAAAAATAGTCCTAGCTTGAAAAGAACAATTCAATAAATTCTGCCAAAACTGGAAAATGTTTTTTACTGCTCGACTATTAATACACACACACACACACACACACACACACACACACACACACACACACACACACACACACACACACAGCTGTAATCAGAATTGTGAAACCCCCTGAATTATTAATCCCCTTGTTTAGTTTTTTCCCCAATTTTTGTTTAACGGAGAGAAGATTTTTTCAACACAACTCTAAACATAATAGTTTTAATAACTCATCTCTAATAACTGATTTATTTGATCTTCGCCATGATGACAGTAAATAATATTTGACTAGATATTTTTCATGACACTTCTATACAGCTTAAAGCAGGGATGCTCAATCCTGTTCCTGGAGATCTACCTTCCTGTACAGTTTAGCTCCTACCCTGATCAAACCCACCTGAACCAATTAATTAGGACCTGAAATCCACTTGATAATTACAGACAGGTGTGTTTGATAAGGGTTGCAACTGAAATCTGCAGGAAGGTAGATCTCCAGGAACAGGATTGGCCACCCCTGGCTTAAAGTGACATTTAAAAGCTTAACTAGTTTAATTAAGATAACTAGGCAGGATATGGCAAGTTATTGTATAATGATGGTTTGTTCTGTAAACTATTGTGAAAATGTGTTAAACATAAAAGAAAAAAAAAATAATGGGGGGGGGGGGTGGTTATAAATCTGATTGCAACTCAGACCTAAGAGCAACAAATAATAACATGACTTCTAGTTGTTCAAAAGGTAGATTTTTCAAATGAATCATCTGTTGAACTGCATCTCAATCATCACAAATACTGTAGAAGGCCTATTGGTATGGAAGCGTATGAGTAGCATACACTGCCATTTACATATTGCATTATCGTTTTCCGTATTACATTTCAAAATTCATTTTGCTACACACATCCCATGCTGTTATGCTGAAAATGTAATCCTGCGTTTCCTAGACGCGAGTGTAAATGCATTTAGGACAAATAACATTTAAATGATCAATTTGCCACAGTTTTTGCTTGTATTTTATTCACATCAAATTCAGTTTGTGTATAGCATTTTCAATTTAATTTTGCAACTTATAAAGCTTTAAAATGTGGATACAATTTACATATTAAAACAGTGTTTAAAATAAGAAATGCAAATAATGTCATTTAATTTACATTTTCATTCTGCACCAAACATTGCTCATATGTCTTGGAAAATGCTAATTCAACTACAGAAACACATTGCCATTTAACATATTGCATTGCCATTTCATATTACATTTTAAATTGAATTATGCTACTCATATGCTTTCATATATTGGAACCCGAATGGACCCAAGATTCTCACAGAAATCAGTCCAGTTTAGTGAAGGAAAAATCATGATTTGGGATTACATTCAGTATGGGGGCGTGCAAGAGATCTGCAAAGTGGAAATCAACATCCTACCTAGACATTTGTGCTGCCCATTACATTAAAAACCACAGGAGATGGAAAATTCTTCAGCAGGATAGTGCTCCTTTGCATACTTCAGCTCCCACATCAACGCTCCTGAAATCAAAGAAGGTGTACAAGGATTGGCCAGCCCTGTCTCTGGATATAAACATTATTGAGCATGATGAAGGAGGAGGCATTGAAGACGAATCCAAAGACTTTTGATGAGCTTTGGGAGTCCTGCAAGAACAATTTCTTTGCCGTTCCAGATGACTTTATTAATAAGTGATTTGAGTCGTTGCATAGATGTATAGATGCAGACCTCCAAGCTCACGGGAGTCAGACACAATAGTCATTCTTTTTCCACTGCAGCATGACTTTATATTCTACACTGGACATTATTTCTGTTAAGTGACAAGACTTTTGTCTAAGCAAAGTCAGACCTTACTGTCCTGATTAATTCATTAAAAATCAAGGTATGATCATATTTTATTTTGGTACATTAAACATAATCTAGAGGTCTTTGCCTTTCATATAAGCCTCTTCTGATACCAAATGATCAACTAGAAGTCAAGTTATTATTTGTTGTTACTAAAACTTGTATCGGTGACAAGACTTTTGTCAGGTAGTGTAAATATATAAATGAGTTAATGCAGGGTAATTTTGTATAGTAACTTAAATATTAACATTTAAATGATAATAATATTAACAAAAATAATACTAATCTAAATGCTCTTTTTAAGCTATAAATATTACAAAATTTTCAGTTAATTTTAGAAAGTTCATTCACTCATTCATTCATTTATTCACTCATTCATTCATTCATCATTTGTTCGTTTGTTCATTCCTTCATTCCTTCGTTCATTCATTCGTTTGTTCGTTCGTTCGTTCGTTTGTTCGTTATTCATTCATTCATTCATTCATTCATTCATTGATTCATTCATTCATTCATTCATTCATTCATACATTCATTCATTCATTCATTCATTTATAACCCATACTTGCAACTGTAAATTAACTTATGATATCTTAAACAATCATTGTTTTATTCATTTTCTTTTCAGTTTAGTCTCTTTATTAATGCTCATATGTCTCTTAGGTCTTGTTTGTGTAATTCCAGTTTGTTATATTTGACTTCATGTATGTTTGTTTATCTTTTTGTTGCATTCCTTGTAAAGTGTCCTTGAGCTCTGGAAAGGCGCTATATAAATAAACATTATTATTATAATTATTATAATCAGGGGTCACCACAGCGGAATGAACCGTCAACTTATCAGCATATGGTTTACACAGCGGATGCTCTTCCAGTCGCAAACCAACACTGGGAAACACCCATGCACTCCTACATTCACACACAGACAATTTCACCTATACCACATGTCTTTGGACTGTGGGGGAAACTGGAGCACCCGGAGGAAACCCACGCAAACACAGGGAGAACACTCAACACAGAAATGCCAACTGACCCAGCTGGGGTTCAAACCAGTGACCTTTTTGCTGTGAGGCGATTGTGCTACCCACTGCGCCACCTATCTGAAACATTGTATAATGTTATTGTAAAAGATACTTTTAATTCAGTATCTTACCAATCTGCATTTTTAATAAAACAAATAGCCTTAGTGAATATAAAACAAGTTTCACTATGCATGTGGTATTAAAAAAATATACATCTATTTAATCCAGGGGTCACCAACATGGTAGCCCCCCAAGTTCACATAAGTTGCCCGCGAGCCTGTTCTAAAAATAGCTCACAATAGCACCCCATATGAGTAAGCGGCATCTAATATTTTTATAAGTATTCTTTTTAAATCACACTTGCATTGGTGTAAATTTGAAAATTACTTTAGGTTAGACATTAAAAAAAACTTTAAAACAATTTTAGACAAATGAAGTGTTGCATATTGATATTTATCTAACTTGTTAAATCATTGTTGACAACTACTGTGAGAAATCATCAACATGATCAATGTCTTCACATAGATTAACATATAATAACATAATAATAACATATAATTAAAAGTAAAATAAGAAAAATCTGTTATTTAATAACTGGTAGCCCTTCACACTAATCGATACCCAAGAAGTAGCTCTCAGTTTCTAAAAGGTTGGTGACCCCTGATTTAAACAATATCAGGGCTCGAAATTGCGACCATTTTGGTCGCATATGCGCCCGAAAATTAATCTATGCGACCTCATAATATATCTGGGAGCATTAGTGCGACTGCAGATACTAGTTGTAGTGCGACATGTTTTGATTTTTTGTAAAAACGTGCTGAATCGCTCTTCCCTGCCGCTATATTGGTTAATATTAGCTGTCATTCCAACAAGGTATTCCGCTGTCAGATGACAGGGAAGGAACTTTTATGATTACGGGAAATGCAAACGGCGAAGAGTAAAAACTTAAAGCACACAGGTTTGCAAACCCCACCTAAAGTTGAGGCACAGATGAAAGCGATCATGACACGTCACGTGGTGAATAATGATCCGCCAGCTGAGATCAATCGAGTACTCGCTTCTTAGAGAAGGTGCCCGAATCTCCATGCGTTGCATTCACTGCGTGTTCAGCGCAAATGTCCGCTAAAAGTCAAATCTAATACTGTACATATGATCGCCAAAGAAGCTCGCCTTTACTAAGTTTAACTGAAACTGCGGCTCAAAACAAAGACCGGTATTGCGCCGGTGGTTAGCGCAAGAATCCTGCTCTGCCTGCTCATAAATTGGGTCGGCTGACTCGCCTGCTTTTCCACTAACACAAAAAAATGAAGATCATCTCAGACTGAACCTTTAAATTGACACAAACTGAAACCAAAACCTTTAAAGAGTGATAGAAGTGAGACTTTACTTACTTTCTTTTGTCTTTTCTTTTTTGAGGTGTATATTATTTTTATATTTATTTACTGATGACTGCTTTGCAGCTTTCATCATTGAATTGAATGATTTATTATAATCTTTTGTTTGTTTTGTAGCAGAAATATTATTTATTAAATTGACATGCATATAAAAACAGCAGTACAAAATAAATATTTCTTACTGCAATGCTTCATTTTTGTTTGATGCAAACTATACAATTATTTTTCATAAAGTAACAGACTTTTTATAGCAGATAACCTACATTCATGCACATTCAAGGCAGTATCATAATGAGAAATGTAATTCATTGTTACTATTATTGTCATTTTTTATCATCATTAATATTCTATGGCCTAATTATTAGACATTCGTTTTGGAATTATTGCACACAAATATTAATGTCTTCGCAGCATTAGTTAGATAGTTGTTTCTGGTTTTTGTCAGTCCTATTAATGTTGTTTTAAAATACAATAAATCCCTTAAAAAACTATTTGCAGTGGTGCTTATTCATTTTTGGTGGGTGCTCCTAAATTTTTTCTTGTGCTCCTAAAAATTTTTTGGTGCTTCTAAATATTTGAAGTTGGGAGCACCGATGCTACCAAGTAAAAAAGTTAATTTCGAGCCCTGAATATGAACTATAATTGCATGTGAGCCAGTTTTAAATCAATCAATTAAATTATGAAAATTAAAATGACAACCAGATAAACAATATCATCGTAAAAAAACAACAAAAAAAATACTATATAAAATATCCACTCAAATTATTTTTAGAATGGAATTTTAATCAGGTTTTCATTTTCATAATTGAATTTATTGATTTAAATCATTTACGTACACTGTTTGTTCAGTAAACTTATTTTAAACGAGCTGAAACTTCACAATTTCTGACTTTTTTGTGTGGAACAACTTGATTTTTTTAAAGTTCAATCCACTTCAATTTGTATAAAACAAATAAGGTAACTGAATTTCTTCATGCTGTGCCGACTCAAAACCGATTGTGTGGAACCCAGGAATTTTTAGTGGAGTAACTCGATGATTTAATGAAAGCTGAAGCTGCTGAGATTTATAATGAGCGTTAAAGTCTCCCTCCTCCATCTGTCGCTCGGTGTGCAGTTGGATTTGACTTGAGTGCTGAAATTCCAGTGTGGTTTTTGATCTGCTGATAATCCTGCAGATCATGCGTCGGTGTCCACTGGCACCTTTGATCATCCCGAGACACCTAGCGCTCTTTCCCAGGATGCACTGCTCCTGCGGGGAGATAATGGGGGGTTGTAGGGGCTTTCCAAGCGCTCAAGTCATTCAGTTCAGACGTCAAAGCAATCAAGCGTTTCTCTCAGGTGACTGAGCTTCCTCGGATCGACTCTCAGCTCTTTGCTTGTTTTGAGTCAGATTCCATTTGATTCAATAGTAAATGACATCAGCAGAGCGAGTTCAGCGGGTTCGCCACAGGTGTCGCTTTACTGAGCTAAAATGCCTTTCTGGGGGTTATAGAAGAACTTGCAGGAAGAGAATTAGTCTGCATTTACACTCAAGATCTTGATAGTCCACCTCATTGCACTGTATGCAAAAGTTTTATAAGCTACAGGCTGCCTGTTAGGTTCCATATTAATTATAAAATATTGCTTCCTACCTATAAAGCTTTAAACAGTCAAGCTCCTGTATATCCAACCAATCTTCTTTTTCAATACAATCCAACCCATTCTTTAAGATCTCAAAATTCAGGGCTTCTGGTAATACTCAGAATAGCAACGTCCACTAAAGGAGGTCGAGTCTTCTCATATATGGCTCTTAAACTTCTAAACTTTAATTCATGTACTGTGGATGCGCACAGACATAAAGAGCTTTTATCATATCAGTCTGCTGTTTATTTACTTTTTATCTCTGAAACATTGTAACAAAACGTCAAAGAAAATCTGATTTCTTTAAATGGATTAACAGTGGAGTTGTTTTTTGAAGAGCGGCAATATGGAGCCTGTAAAAACTGGCATTAATCTTTAATAAAGCTGTCAAAACAGGCAGCATCCAAAACATCGTCCAACATATCAGCTGAATTGGTCACATCTTCAAATGACTAAAATGTGGCACCACTTTCAAACACCTCCGCTTTTATTTGAAGAGATAAACAGTCCACTAAAGGAGGTCGAGCTTTCTCATATATGGCTCCTAAACTGCTAAACTTCTATTAAGGTACTGCACATGCACACAGACATAAGGCGTCAAATCTGCCAGAGGTTTATTTACTTTCTATCTCTTTGAAACGTAGCTGAATTGGTCACATGACTTCCTCAAAAAAAGCGTCAGAGTTGATGTCATTTGTTTTCATTTTTAATGACGTGCATCATATTTACAGGTGAAACACTATAGACACAAGGGTATGTATCCAATTCATATCGGATACATTTCCACATAAATTTCTTAACTATATAGTTTTAAATAGTTTAGCTGCTGTTCATCCAACCATCCTTCTGTCTCGTTACAATCCAACTCGCTCTTTAAGATTTCAAAGCTCAGGCCTTCTGGTAGTACTCAGAATAGCAATATGCACTAAAGGAGGTTGAGTCTTCTCAGATATGGCTCCTAAACTTCTTAGCTTCAATTCATGTAGTGTGCATGCGCACATACGTAAATAGCTTTTTTTCTGCATCATATCTTCCTGTAGTTTGTTTATTGTCTGTATGAAACATCTCAACAAAATGACGAAGAAAATGACAGATTTGTTTAATTAGACTGACAGTGAAGTGGATTTTTTTTAGTTGTCCATTGAAGAGGGGCAACATGGAGCATGTAAAAACTGACGTTAATCTTTAACAAAGCTGTCAAAACAAGCAGCATCCAAATCAATCTTTACAATGTCGTCCACCAAATCAGCTGAATTGGTCACATCTTCAAATGACTAAAATGTGGCACCACTTTCAAACACCACCGCTTTTATTTGCAGAATTGGAAAGTCCACTAAAGGAGGTTGAGCCTTCTCATATATGTCTCCTAAACTGCTAAACTTTTATTAACGTACTGCACATGCACACAGCCATAAGGCGTCATATCTGCATGAGATTTATTTATTTTAGAGTTGATGTCATTTGTTAAATTTTTAATGACGTGCAACATATTTACGGGTGGAACACTGTAGACACAAGGGCATGTATCTGATTCATATCGGATACATTTCCACATAAATGTCTTACCTATAAAGTTTTAAATAGTTTCGCTCCTGTTTATTCAACGAACCTTCTGTCTCGCTACAATCCAACTCGCTCTTTAAGATCTCAAAACTCAGGGCTTCTGGTAGTACTCAGAATAGCAACGTCCACTAATGTACATAATAATAAGGTAAGGATACGCAATGACACAAAAGCCCCAATCAGGTAGCGAATCTCAGCAGCCCCGCCTCCGTTTTCAGATGTCTCCGTTTCCCCCTATCCACATTAAGACCGAGCAGCAGTATTTCAGAATCAATACAGCCTCTCCAGCGTTTCCAAAACTCTCCGTTTTCGGTGATCGAAAACTCTGGCGTAGTGCGGACAGATGGCATAACCGTAGCAATACGTTTGCCTTTTCAAACTAAAACGCATTACGGGGCCTAAAACTTGGATAGACAACAAGACTTTTTGTCAGTATACTAGAGCAAACTACAGCTGAAATGTTTTTCAACTTAATCGAATCACGCGTTAAGAAAAAAACGAAATCGAGTTACTTGAAGAAAGCAGTGTAAATGGGATATCAATATCAACACAGAACTTTCAGATTCCCCAACCACACCAGTACGGCCAGTAAGAGCATGCATAAAGAATAGTTTGGCCAACACCTTGAGCAGCAGAAGCAGCGCTCTAATGACCCGCTGATGAAAGCCCCTGCAAGACGATTCTCTCGGCTTTTTTTGTCCCCAGAAGCAGAAACGTCGCCTTGCGTTTGCTGACTCATCAGTCTGATTTCATGGGCAGCTGGACTCTGATCCCCCAACAGGCCCATCTGCTGGATAAGAGTGTGTGTTTCTCTGTCTGTCTAGTCTGCTGGGAAAAAACAGGAGTCCAGCTCTGGGACTGAGGGTCCTGTGTGTGTGTTTGGCTCTGATGTTCTCAATGGACTGAAGAACTGAGCCAACTCACTCAACAGCTGCTGCCCTCGAAACTACACACACACAAACACTCTCACGGGTCTTCTCACACAAACACTCATGAGTTTGTAGTAAAACTCTTACATGTCTGATTGTGTATATCTTTCACTGTATATCTAAAAGGCAAAGGAAAACAAAACATGTTTTCAAAGAGTTTTACAAAACATAAAAGTTTCAAAAGGTTCACTGTGTCTTTGTAAAACACTGTTCTACTAGCATGGTAAAGCCACAACTAAATGAAGAATAAAAAAACAAAAAAAAGAGAAGTGTAAAATAAGGAGGTGAGGGGGGTGCGTGTGGGGGGTTGGGGAGGTGGGAGGAGTGGGCATATATATTTTTGTCTAATTGAAAACCCTGTGTGTTCTTAAACTTGCAATTATTATTATTATTATTATTATTATATAATTAATTTATGTTATTTATGTATTAGTATTATTATTGTAGTAGTAGTAATAACAACAACAATAATAATAATAACAAATAATAATAATATTAATAATAATAATAATAATGATAATAATATTATTATTATTAATAATAATAATGATATTATTATTATTATTATTAATAACAATAATAATAATAATTATTATAATACTAATATTAATAATAATATTATTGTTTATAGTTATAATAATAATAATAATAATAATTATTATTATTATTATTATTATTATATTATTATTATTATTATTATTATTATTATTATTATTATTATTATTATTGTTGTTGTTGTTGTTGTTGTTGTTGTACTAATAATTTAATTATTAATTTATTATTATTATTGTAGTAGTAGTGGTAGTAGTAGTAGTAATAATAATAATTATTATTATTATTAACAACAACAACCTTAATGATAATAATAATAATAATAATAATAATAATAATAATAATAATAATAATAATAATAGTAATAAATTATATTATAATAATTCTACTTTTAAACATATACAACTAACTTTTTAAAAATGTTGTTTTAATAGTCATATACCTTAAAAATATTTTTGTTAAAATCTTTAAAAATTGTTGGATACGTTTATTTATTTTATTGTTATTATTTAGAAATATCTCAATCAGGGTGATGCGGTGACGCAGTGGGTAGCAATGTTGCCTCACAGCAAGAAGGTTTTCCCCATAGTCTAAAGACATGAGCTACTGTATTGAATAAGCTAAATTGTCCATAGTGTATGAGTGTGAATGGGTATGGGTGTTTCCCAGTGATGGGTTGCAGATGGAATGGCATCCACAGTGTAAAACATGCTGTATAAGTTGGCAGTTCTTTCCACTGTGGCAACCCCTGATTAATAAAGAGACTAAGCCGAAAAGAGAATGAATGAATGAAAGAATGAATCTCTATCAGACTAAAAAGAACCCAAATGTAAGCTGAATTGTACAACTCTGAAGAGTAAACATGTCCTCTTATGTTGCTCTGCACGTTCTTCAGATCAAATCCCTCAAGGGTTCATCCGTTAACAGACCGAAGCCCTCCTGGATTCTTTACAGCATCAGTCATGGATGTTTTTCAACAACTTATTAACAAGCTCCTCTTATCACATCAAACTGCAACAGATGAGAAAGAGCTGGAATCAAACCAGAAAACCACTTCTATAAAGTCAAATGTGAGGCATTTTATGTATCTGTAAAACTGTCACATGGAGTTTATTAATGTTTTTTGTCTGTAAAACGTTCTGTTATCTTTCTGCAACAGAATATTTCAGTCTTTGTCTCCATCCACCATAATGAAAAAAAATATACAGTTGAAGTCTAAGGACCCCATCATACACCTGGCGCAATGCGGCGCAAAGCGCGACACAATTGATGTTTGCGAGTTTCAGCTTGTCGTAAGAGTCGTTTTGACGTTTTGCAGCACGCTGTTTAAATAGCACATGCAATTGCGCTCATATGTGCGCCCATAGGCGTTCTGGTATAAAAAGGGAGGCATGTTGAGGTGCGTTGCTATTTTGAGAAACTATAATTGATTTTTCAATAGACCAAAACAAACCCGGTCTAAGATCCAACGGAAGGCATTAGTTGTGCGCCTCGCTTACAAATTGCATAATACAGACAGGATGTACAGCAAAAAGCAAATATCTTTACAAATGAAAAGCAATTACAATATTAAGCATATATAAAGGATATAATAAGGATATATAGGATATAAATATATAGGATTAAAATATTACAAAACATATTATTTTCTAGCCTACATAAATATAAAAACCATACTTTTATGCCTTCTTTATCTTGGGGGGATTTTTCAGTTTATTATGACAATTTGCTTTTGTATAATGTTATTGTTATTAGCAGTATTATTTATTATATCCATATTTATATTTGTTTTACTTAAAAAAAGCTTAGATTTGTTTACCTGTCAGGTTTTAGACCATATGGGGCACAGCATGTGTATGTGCATATAACTCAGTTGTTTGAACACACTTCGTTATTATTGTTAATTTATCCATTTGCTGGAAACTAGAACTGAATTTAGAAATAGTTTTGAAACAAATCTCTGCGCGTAACAAACTAAATTAATTATGTATAGGCCAATGGATGTCTGTGCGTACAAGAAGTTTCCCTATACAGAAGAGTAAAAGCGAAAGTAAATAATGAGGAGGCTTATCTCTCATTCTCGCGCTGCAGATGCTCTGTTTAACGGTTTTCTTGCTAGTGAAATGCTCAGTTTTTCCACTTACAAGGCCCTATCATACACCCGGCGCAGTGTAGCACAAGGCGTGGCGCAATAGTCTTTTGGTAGTTTCAGCTTGGCGCAAGAGTCGTTTTGAGGCGTTGCGCTACGCTGTTTAAATAGCAAATGCATTTGCGCTCATATGTGCACCCATAGGCGTTCTGGTCTAAAAAGGAAGGCGTTCTGAGGCGGACCGCTGGCGCGTTGCTATTTTGAGAACTATAATAGATTTTTCATTAGACCAAATCAAACCTGGTCTAAACTCCGGCGCAGAGTTGCGCCTCGCTTACACACTGCTTAATACACTGCTTAAAACACTGCAAATATCTTTACATATGAAAAACTTTAAATATTAAGGATATATATATATATGATATAATAAGAATAGATATAGGATATAAATATAAAGGATTAAAATATTACAAAACATATTATTTTCTAGCCTACATAAATATGAAAAACCACTGCTTTTATGTCTTCTTCATCTCGGGAGGCTTTTTCAGTTCATTCATAACAGTTTGCTTTTGTATAATGTTATCATTATTAGCAGTATTATTTATTATATCCATATTTATATTTGTTTTATTAAAAACAAGCTTAGATTTGCCCACCTGTCAGGTTTTAGACCATATGGGGCACTGCATGTGTTTTAGGATATAACTCAGGTTTTTGAGCACATTTTGTTATTATTATTCATTTATTCGTTTGCTGGAAATTAGAACTGAATTTAGAAATAGTTTTGAAACGAATATTTGCGATTAACAAACAAAAGTATTTATTTATAGACGAATTGATGTCTGTGCGTAAAGGTTTCCCTATCCAAGAGCGAATGTGAAAGTAGTTCTATTATCTCTTATTCTCACGCAGTAGATGCTCTGTTTAATAGTTTTCTGTTAAAAAAATGTTAACTGTTTGCTAGTGAAATGCTAATTTTTTCCACTTAGACTTACTTTGCGTCCTGTAAATAGCGAATGCGCTCTTGGCGCGACGCAGCTGGCTCTTAAAGGGAATGGGAGATGAGACTCTAATTGGTTTATTCTCAAAACACACCTATAACTCATTAAGAAAACAAACTCAACCCTTTTAGACCATGCGCCACGGCGGAAGGCAGATTTCCCGTCCTTAAATTAGCAAAAACACGTCCTGACACGCCCTGAAAGCGTTTGCGCCCTGCGTTATGCGCTCTGCGCATGGACCGTCAAAATAGAGCCCACAAAGTCCGTCATGTAAATAGCAAATATGTGTGACACAACTGGCTCTTAAAGGGAATAGGAGATGAGACTCTGATTGGTTTATGCTCAAAACACAACTATAACTCATTAAGAGAATAAGCTCAACCCTGTTAGACCATGCGTCCCGGCGCAAAGTGATTTTTTCTGTCCTTAAAAAAGCAAAAGTGGATTCTGACACGCCTACATGCTTTTGCGCCCTGCGCTTTGCATTTTGCACATGGACCGTCAAAATAGAGCTCTAAATTTTTTCAGTATTTCTGATATTTTTTTCTTCTGGAGAAATTCTTATTTGTTTTATTTTGGCTTGAATAAGACCAGTTTTTCATTTTTTTCAAAAACATAAGGGTGAATATTATTAGCCTCCTATAAGCTGTAATTTTTCTTGATTGTCTACAGAACAAATCATTGTCATACATTGACTTGTCTAGTTGACCTAATTAAACTAGTTAAGCCATTGAATGTCATTTTAAGCTGAATTCTAGTATCTTGAGAAATATCTAGTCAAATAGTAGGTGCTGTCATCATGACAAAGATAAAATAAATCAGTTATTAGAAATGAGTTATTAAAACTATTATGATTAGAAATGTGTTGGAAAAATCTTTCTATTAAACAGGATAAGCAAAAAATATATAGAGGAGGGCTAATAAATCTGACTTCAACTGAGTCTGTCACGTGTTTGCTGGGTTTATTGTGTCTTCAGAATCTTGAATTCTGGGCATGAATTCCTGCGATCGTGTTACACACACAGCCAGTAAATCTCTAATATGAGGAACATAAATGCATGCCCTGATTCTCACAGTCCGGCTGCTTTCTGTTATCTTACAAATGACTCAGTATGAAAGAAAGCCAGTGACTTCGGAGAAAGACATTTTTAAGCACAAAAGAGTTATTCAGGGTAAAAATAAAGACTCCAATTAGGAATGAAGAGGAGTTTTCCTGCTTGACGTCACAGAAGAGCCTATTAATTCTCTAGTTCAGTAGAAAAACATCTCAATTCTGAAAAAAGACATCTGTAAAATAACAGGAAAAGTACTCAGCTGGTTTTTACACCATGGCAGCACAGTGGCTCAGTGGTTAGCACTGTCACCTGACACCAAGAAGGTTGGTGAGTTGAGTCCCAGCTAGGTCAGTTGGCATTTCTGTGTGGAGTTTGCATGTTTTTCCCGTGTTGGTGTAGGTTTCTCCAGGGTGCTCAGGTTTCCTCCTCAGTCCAAAGATAGGCGCTATAGGTGAATTGAATCAACTAAATTGGCTGTAGTGTATGTGTGTGTGTGTGAATGTGAGAGTGTGTGTGTGGTGTTTCCCAGTACTGGGTGTGGCTGGAAGGGCTCATTTTGCAGTGGCTACCTCTGATAAATCAGAGACTAAGCCGAATGAATAAATGGTTAATACCATATTTCACAATTCTGGCAGCCAATTTTATAATTCTGGCAACCACAGCTGCCAATTTTTTATCATAAATTTTACACATACAAAAAAAGTGAAGTGTCATGCAGGGATTTCAATGAAAGTCAATTTACGGTTGTTCACCGTGTATATTAAGGAAACTTACTGATTGTTTGTTGTTGTTGTTTTTACAGTTAAAATCATGGCTGTACAGTGTATTCACATCGTTGCTACTTGATATCTGTTCTGAACTATTTTGATGTTAAACATTTTACATCAGCCTTTAAAAGTGACTTTTATTGACTTTTGTTGTAGTTTGTAACGATATATTGTGGGTTTCTAATTGAAATAACGTTTGGGGAAAAAAAGAGCAGTGAATTTTTTTTGGGTTATTTTTCAGGTTACTTATTCATTGTGTATATATTTTCATCCTGATCTCACAAGAGACATGTTGTCAGTTTAGTGGCTTATTCGTAGGAGTTCAATAGTATGAAAATTTACATTTTTTTAAAAAAAGGAGGCGTGACACCCAAGCACACAAGCAAATGGTACTATATTTTACGAATGAGATCGTACGAATTCATACAAATTAGCCACTAAATCTAAAAGTTATGAATTGCCACGAGATATTTCTAGTCTAGTTAGATATCTACAGATATTTTTAGATTAGTACTTTAAAACATTGGCATATTAATTAACGAAATACAGCAATTTATTTAAAAGTTTAGACATTCCTTTTATGGTTTCACACTCTGTGTGTGTGCTTTTCATACCCAAACCTATGTAACAGAGGCCAGCCAGCGAAAGACTTCACTCTGACCTCTAAAAGATGCTCTAGCAACAGACACTAGAGGTCATGGTCTTTAGCCTTTTTGTTAGAGCAACCAACTCCCATACAAAGAATCGCCAGTTTGATCCCAGCTCAGACCAGGTTGAGTGCAGTAGGAATGGTGGCTTACATGTGGGTGCTCATCCAGGATGGGAGTGAGGCTAACTACCAAAGTGCTTTGCAGGTAAACCTCACTCGTCTGACCTCAAAAGGATCTCAAGCGACAGACGCGTATAGGCCATGGTCTTTAGCTTTTTTGTTAGAGCAACTAACTCCCATACAAAGAATCGCAGGTTCGATAGTAGTTCAGACCAGGTTGAGTGCAGTAGGACCGGCGGGTTACACGTGGGGGCTCGTCCGGGATGGGATTGAGGTTTAGCGGTGTGAGTGTAACAAATGCCAGCTAGCAAAGTGCTATGCAGGTAAACATCACTCCTTTGTACTCAAAAGATGCTCTAGCAACAGACGCGAAGAGGCCATGGTCTTTAGCCTCCTTGTTAGAGCAACTGACTCCCATACATAGAATCGCCAGTTCGATCTCAGCTCAGACCGGGTTGAGTGCAGTAGGACCGGTGGGTTACACGTAGGGGATCGTCCGGGATGGGAGTTAGGTTAAGAGGGGTGAGCATGGCTTTACATTAACACCGCTTCCACTAGCCACTTTGGCAGGCTGGAAATAATTTTTACATTGTAGTTTTCTTAAAGCAGGGTTCAACAATAAGGATGGCCAACACAATCTCACGGCAATTCGTAACTTTTTCATTTAGTGGCTAATTCGTACAAATTCGTACAATCTAATTCGTACATTTTAGTACGATTTGCGTATCCCCCAATGACGGTTGGGTTTAGGGGTGGGGTTAGGTGCCATGCCTCCTTTTTAAAATCATACATTTTCTTACGACTGAACTCGTACGAATTCATACAAATTAGCCACTAAACTGCCAAAACGTAAAATACTTACGTTTTCTCGTGAGATCAGGCTGGGATGGCCCAATATGCGTGTAAATGTGATCTCGAGAATCGAGAAGCAACACGACCAAAAACAATAACTGTGTTCGCGCGAGACAAAGCAGGTGAACACCGTATGACAGAATGATTACTCGCACGCACAGGTGATGTGATGTGCGCGACTGTTTAAAAAGTGCGCGCACTCCCGTTTACTTGCACTTTTTTTCGTTCACTTACGATCGTATCTCTTTGAAAAAGACTAGACAAAAAACGATGCTCGTGTACCCACAGTCCTGCTGCTTTTAAGAGCTCAAGATTGAAAAATATATTTGTAAGCAACAGCAGCAGTCACTGCTTTCGTTTTATTTATTCTCAGGCACGTGATCATCCTTTCATTATCGCTCATGGTATGTTTTTAACTGCTTTCTTTTGCTCACAGTTATTTTTGTTAATATAGTTTATTTATCATCCTTTACAATAACATTGATTTAAAAGGAGATTAACTCCCTATTTATGTGTAGTAACTGCTGATCTGGGAGCTTTAGCCAGGACAGATTACTGTGCATATTTTAGATACATGGCAATAGATCTTTTTAAATGTTTTTTTTTATTTTTATTTTTATTTTTTTTAGAAAAGCTTTGTTGAATTAAAAGTGCATGTATACAGCTATATATTTGCTTGTTTTGACACATTTAAATATGTGGCTAAGAAATAATTATTTCTTTTTGGTGTGGTAAGAGATGAATTTGGTAAAACCTTTATTCTGAGCCCTTAAAAGTTTATTCGAGCCGAGACCACCTCATTCAAGCGATTTCGGATCGATTGCTTTGGCACGGAACAGAGCGCGATTGCCCTGTTCACATATGCCAAACGAACCGCGCTAACTGGGCAAACGAGACACGTTCCGAAACAAAAGTGTAGGTGTGAAAGCACCCTCAGACTGGGTTGAATGCAGTAGGACTGGCGGGCTACACTTGGTGGCTCGTCTGGGATGGGAGTAAGGTTTAGGGGGGTGAGTGTAACGGAGGCTAGCTAGTGAAGTGCTATGCAGGTAAACATCACTCCTCTGACCTCAAGTGACAGACGTGTAGAGGTCTTTAGCCTCCTTGTTAGAGAAACAGACTACCAAACAAAGAACCACCGTTTTGATCCCAGCTCTGACTGGGTTGGGTGCAGTAGAAATGGTGAGTTACACCTATAGTATTATATATAGCTATACAAATTTAAATATCCGCATCATAACTTTTTAGCAACTCAAAAACCTTGTAAGCAAGAATAATATGGAGCTCCTTGAAAAACTTGAAAAGAGTTCCTTAAAGGAAAAAGAAACACAAATGAGATCTTAATAGGTTTTTCCCTTTAGCAATAAGATTAGATTAAGTGCTCAGGTCTCCAGCTGATGTGAAATTATGTTTCATATTGGTGGCAGACATGAGTTTCAGTAGAAACGGCTCAAATATCTTAAACTTTGCTCAGATTTTGCTTCAGACTTTTTTTTTACAGTCAGTGATCGAAAATAAATCAAAAGTTTGAGGTTTAAACAGGACCTATTATACCCCTTTTTACATTTTTATTTTTATTTTACAAGGAAGTCTCTGGTGTCTTTAGAGTGTTTATGTGACTTTTCAGCTCAAAATACCCCACAAATAACGTTTTATAACTCTTCAAAACTCCCCCTTTTAGGCTTTGATCCTAATTGTGTCATTTTAGTCGCTGTCGCTTTAAATTCAAATGAGATTGTTCTCTTTTTAAAAGAGGGCGGAGCTACAAATGCCTGTGTGTCAGCATAGCGGCAAATTCCAAAGCAAGACTAACGTCCTATAATAAAGAGGGAGAGGTTGACACTAGTGGGCGGGGCTTTCCCCCTCTGATGACACATACAAAGGGAGAATGCCACTCAAAGTCTTTCTGCAGACTGTTTTGTTGACGTCTGACTATAAGAATAAATAAATAAATAAAACTACATGTATTCTAGCCAAAATAAAACAAATACGACTTTCTTCAGAAGAAAAAAATATTATAGGAAAAACTGTGAAAAATTCCTTGCTCTGTTAAACATAATTTGGGAAAAATCTGAAAAAGAATCACTGGATGGTGAATAATTTTGACTTTAAGTGTAAATCTAAATGTGTTTTCATTCCTGCGTTCTTGTAGAGACGAGTATACCGCCAACATGTTTCCCCCTAGAAAAGCAGATTGCGCCGTGACCTGCTTGATTCTGTCAACTGTGAAGTTCAACATATCTTTACGTTCTCCATCTCTCTCTAGCTGAAACCGTACACCGTCTAACACCTGTTCGGTTGTTCTTACAAGCGTTTCACTGCCTTCTCCATGTCAGTCTTTCTTCTTTTACCATCTCTCTCCCTCTTTCTTCCTCCCGACTCCCACACAAGGCAACGTTTCCCTGAAATCATGCTGTTAAAAAGAGATCTCCCCTCTCAGTTTTATTAGAAAACAGCACTATTTTATGAGGTAGGGATTTTGCATAAATTCACACAATGAATCATATTAGAAAGCATAAACGATTGTATGAAAATGTACTGTGTAGATGAATGAAGTGTAAAAAAATCAGTACTTTATATAAATTTGAAAAATGGAAGCTAATGGTTTTCATGCTTGCTTTGAGTTGAATTCATCTCTGAATTTATTTTAAGTTGACTGTGAAGAATTTCATAAAAACATCCGTGGATTTATGTGGAATTATTTTATGAGTATCGTGACTAAAAACGTAGTATATGGATTAAAGAATAATACCTTTGAACTTTTATTCAATGTTTACAATCCAAATCCATCTAGATCCACTTATTTGGTAAACAAAGCAAGACTTTCATGTAATATATCAACTACAAGACAAGAAAATATTACTTTACAAACTTGTAAAAAATCAAATGAACACTCTAATATTAGTCAATATTATTACTGGAATTCATTTAAAAACTGAATAGATATACATTGACACAGGTAGATAAATACACTCAATGATGAGCAAAAAATCTGTGGATTTCTGCACGCGCAGATTCCGCGTGGGCCATGACTTATAAATATATAAGCATCCCATGAGTATCAGTGTGCTATTGACCTTATTCTTCGATGCGGAAGTGTGCTCATTTTTGCGATTGTTTTAGGATTTCCGATTCCGTCACCTATGGGTGAAATGTTAAAAATAATGAATGGCAGAAAACAGTCAAAGTACTTGCACTACAAACAAGTGAGTCGTTGACTATACAGACAAAGTAGAAAAATACAATAAGAAAATATCAATTTGCCACATCAAGCAGCATAACAAGCTGTTTTTAATGTCTAAAAATGAATGGAAGTGAATGAGACTGGAAGTCTCGAGCGAAAAAGATTATAAAGGCTGTACCCACTTGTACGTGAAAAATAAGGATAGTACATTCAAACAATCATTTCTTTTTCGGCTTAGTCCCTTTAAATAAAATGTAAAAAATAAAAATAAAAACATAAAATTAAATATGTCTGGCCATACTGTCATAAATAAGTTATTATGGTAAATTATAGATAGTTATAAACTGTAAAATAATAATAATAATACATTAACATAAATAAATAAACAAATGAACAAATTAATTTATAAATAAATAAAAATGTATAAAACAATTATAATATTCATTCATTTAATTTCGACTTAGTCCCTTATTCATCAGGGGTCGTCACAGCGGAATGAACCGTCAACTTTTCCAGCATATATTTTATGCAATGAATGCCCTTCCAGCTGCAACCCAGTACTGGGAAACATCTATACACTCTCACATTCACACACACTCATAAACATACACTCATACACTTGCCAATTTAGCCTACCCAATTCACCTATAGCACATGTCTTATTATTAAACAAATGTATTAATTATTATGAAATAAATATTAATATTTTTATCTTATTAACAAAGATTACTTTTGAAAATATCTATTCATTCATGAAATTTACTACAAATTCGAGTCGAAACGCAATGTCATTCCTGCGATTTGGTTCAGTAACATCATTTGAACTCTACTCTAGTATACTAAAGTTTACTAAAGATTAAATAAATAAATAAATAATAATAATAATAATAATAATAATAATAATAATAAACATATAATAATAATAATAATAATAATAATAGATTTGTCAACATTTTCAATCATAAAATGTTTTTTTCCCCATTTCAATGGCATACAGTTTATTACTTCATAACATATTTCTTCATACTTTTGTGAATATTTTAGTCAATACTGTCCAACAAAAAAAACTATATGCAATTTACTATTGTTAAACTGTTTTCTCTTAAAAATTAAGAGTAAATAAAAAAATAAAAAAGTACAACTACAAAAAATAGTCTACAAAAATATTTATATTCCATACAAGCTGAAGCTGATCTGTCAGTTCGCGGTGCATTTGTGCCATTAATTCAACTGAGTGCATCTGGAAGGTGCAAGCTGCGAACCTCCATTGGAAATAACAAACTTGCACAAACTCAAGAAAAGACACAATATGCGAACACAGTATAGTTAATAACTCGGTTCTTAACAAGGTTATTCAGACACCTCACTCCCTAACGCCCAAAAAAACATAGGATCAAAATGTTCCTTTTTTTTTTCTTCACCTCGTTTGGTTTTTTTTTTTTTGTTTTGTTTATTCATGACAACTAGCATTTGTATAATGTTATAATATTAGTATTATTTTTATTTGCATAATTATATTTGTTTTAATAAAAACAAGTTTAGATTTGTCCACCTGTCGGGATTTGAAAACATATCATAACCATATGGGGGATAAGAATAGTGTTTGGAAATGAGTTTTTTGTGTATTTATTCATTTGCTGGAAATTAGAACTGAATTTAGGATTAGTTTTAAAACAAATTTTCCACCGTTTCTTTACTTTACAAAGTAAAGGAGTAAAGTGTAAAAGTAAAGTAAAGAAAACGTAGAGGCAGAATGGAGGAGGCTCGTTCTTTATCCTCGTGCTGCAGATGGTCTGTTTAGCTGTTTTCTTGCTAGTGAAGCGTTCAGTTTTTCCATGTACAAAGTCCGCCATGTAAATAACAAATGCACCATGGCACGACACAACTGACTCTTAAAGGGAATGGGAGATGAGACTCTGATTGGTTTAATGCAATGGTCCCCAACCTTTCTATTACCGCGGACTGGTCAACGGTTGTCAATTTTACAACGGACCGGTGTGGGCCCGTGGAGTGTGTGTGTGTGTGTGTGTGTGTGTGGTTTATTAACAATAATACAACCGTATAGCCGAATTAAATGTATGCATTGGCATGTTTCAACCCTAATGAGTAAGATTATGTAAAACTCCATATAGATACATATTGCATTGATTTCGGGTACTTAGCGATGCACACACACATAACGTTATATGCACAATCTTTAAATGCTCTGCTGAATTGGACTCTATAATACCTGTTTTATAACTTTAAACTATCAACAACCACCATTTCGCTATATTCTAGTGATCATTCTTCCTGCTATGTGGTGGATTTTGGCATAGTCTATTTCACGTGAGATGGCGGGAGTGAGTGGAAGAAACCAAGTCGCTGGGGGAATATTTTCTACAGAAATAATTTATGATTTCTTATGTGGCCCGATACCAATTGTTCCACGGACCGGTACTGGTCCGCAGCCCGGGGGTTGGGGACCACTGGTTTAATGCACATTATGCTCAAAGCACACTCAGAACTCATTGAATAAAATAAGCACAACCCTGTTAGACCATAAGCGTATTTTCCATCCTTAAACTAGCAAAAGTGGATTCGGACACAGTCTTAATGGTTCTGCACTATGCGCTTTAGACTTTGCGCTTAGATCATTAAAATAGAGCCCAGTGTTTGTGTATTCTCTTTAAAATGTGTCTGCCATATCCAAATTGAAAAACACATCCACTAATCTCCCTTACTACCCTTTGCTGATTCAACTTACAAAAACCAGACCAATCTCCATTACCAAAAACTGCATCAAGAACAGTTCGCTTCTGAGAAAAACAGAAATAAATAGCATATGCTGCTTATTTCGACAATATTATTGATCTAAGAATCATTTTACATTCTCTCAGCCTTGTGGTTTGTCTTCATTTTCCATCTCTCGCCCTCTCTATGAAAGCTGCTCTTTGTGGTTGTGTCTTTGGGTTCGGCTCTCGCCCTTTTCATCAGCAGATATTTGAAATCTAACTAACCCTATTCATGGTCTGCCAGCTCGGCCTGTGTTTGTGGCACACGGTGCGCAGGAATCTGAGGAATGGGCTCCAGGAGACGCAGGCGGATCACAGCTGCTTCCAGCACTTTTTTTGTTTTTGTCTCCATCCCAAAGTGCGCTAACAGCTCAGCGACCACCAACCACCGCAGACCAGCACCATCTGTACAGCTATCGTGTTCAGCGCAGATCTGAAAACACTGCGACTTTCCCAGGTTTAGCATTACAGTTTGCACTTTTTATGTAGGGTCTGGCTGAGCGTTCCTGATAGTGTTCGGCTGACGCATTTCAGACTTTCGGTTAATTAGGATCACTGTTCTGGTATCAGGATGTCATATTTGGTTTGCTGATTTCTGATCGAGCTCCAAAACTGCGCCGGTTAGTTGAACGAACAGATGGGGAACCGGAGAGCAACGCAGATGCTAGCTGACGCTAACACGCTAAAGTTGATGCATTTGGCAGAGAGCTTTCCGGAGATTGAGGAGCTGCTTTGAAACTATAACCAAAAGCTACTCATGAATTAAAACAAAGTAAAGACAAAGACTAGTTGGTTAATAAAAAAGATCAACGAACATAAAATTCAATTCAAAATTTAAATTAACTTAAAATAATTATATATAACAAGAGCCGAAAACAGCACCTCACTGCATTTAACTTATTTAATTTAACTTAAACAAATTTTCTACCGTAAGTTTACATATAAGGTTGGGAATTGAGCGTTCATGTATGTATGTTGTTTTATTGTATGTATCGTAGTCTACATTTATTACATTTATTGTCTATTTAATATCTAGATATTTATTTAAACATTTTTTTCTAGCTAACAAAATGAATGGCTATCATATGCAATATATGACATATTTGCAACAATAATCATGTGATGATTTATTATGAGATTTGGGGATTCAGTTCAGTAATATTAAGCAATGATATTTTAATTGTTTAATACTTTGCAACCTTCCTTTAAATACCACTTACCTATTTACCCACTAAATAATATTCACATTTGATTCATTTGAAAGAGGAAAAATAACTTAAATGAGATAATATATATATATATATATATATATATATATATATATATATATATATATATATATATATATATATATATATTCTGTCAGTTGAAGACAGAATTATTACCAAACCAAATTTTTTTTTGTCTTGTTTAAATATTTCCCAAATTATGTTTAACAGAGCAAGGAATTTTTCACAGTATGTCCAGGGCCGGCGCGTCCATAGAGGCTACCTAGGCGGCCGCCTAGGGCAGCAGTATAGAGAGGGCGGCGTCCGCAACACCCCCCTTACCACCCGCATCCTCAGTTATGTCCGCGACTCCTCCCTCACTCCCCGCGTCCTCAGATATATTCGCGCATAGACGACAGAATAGAGAGGGCAGCGTCAGCGACACCTCCATCAGCACCTGCATGTCCTCAGTTATATCCGTGCATAGGGCGACAGAATAGAGGTCTGCGACACCCGCGCGTCCTCAGTTATTTCCGCACATAAGGCGGCAGAATAGAGAGAGCAGCGTCGGCGACATCTCCCTCCCTCAGCACCCGCGCATCCTCAGTTATATCCGCGCATAGAATAGAATAGAGGTCCGCAACACCTCACTTCATTTTCATAACCGGTCACTTTCGTTTACACATATTGGGGTTGAGGGCGGCGTGGTCCTCTGCCTAGAGCGGCAGTTCAGCTAGCTCCGGCCCTGAGTATTTCTGATAATATTTTTTTTCTTCTGGAGAAAGTCTTATTTGGTTTGCTTTGGCTAGAATAAAAGCAGTTTAAATTTTTTAAAACAATTTTTTATGGACAAAATTATTAGCCCCTTTAAGCAGGTCGCACACCAGAAGCGCCGCGACACGGCGCGTACATGACAGATTAAAGTATCGCACACCAGACGCGCACATTCGAATGATATTTAACATGAAACTAATCAGATGGCGCTCTGTGGCGCGGCTGAAAAATGAACTGCGTCCTGAGCCGTCGCCGGGCGCCGCCGACAGCCGCCGACTTGCGGCGCCGGTGTGTGTATCCTGATAGAAACCTATGTTTAGAATTCTAAAATACATGGCGCTGCGTGGCGCTGCGCAGCGCTTCTGGTGTGCGACCTGCTTTAGGCTATATTGTTTTCGATAGTCTACAAAACAAACCATTGTTACACAATAACTTGCCTAATTACCCTAATCTGCCTAGTTAACTTAATTAACCTAGTTAAGCCTTTAAAGTCACTTTAAGCTGTATAGACGTGTCTTGAAAAATATCTAGTCAAATATTATTTACTGTCATAATGACAAAGAGAAAATAAATCAGTTATTAGAAATGAGTTATTAAAACTATAATGTTTAGAAAAGTGTTCACTCTGTTAAACAGAAAATGGGGGAAAAATAAACAGGGGGGTTAATAATTCAGAGGGAGGGGGGTAATATTTTAAATTCAACTGTATATATATCCACCAGTGGCGATATACAGCCGCACTACTAAGAGTGTGGTTTTGCATTTATACAATGATTCGACGGCATAATTGTGTATATAAAGAAGAAAATCAAACATGGAGAGCCTCAAAAATACTTTTGTATGCTGAACTACTTTCTTCAGCCATTCATTCACATCTGCTGCTGATGACAGAACAGCAGAAATTGTTGCTACAACAAATTGGTCAACATCGCCCAACCCTAACGGAGACACACTTTGGGAGCCTTCATGGCTGAAATAGGCAGAAATATAGAGTAAATTGGCAGTGGGCTGGTTATAGAGACCAAAACAAAGACGGACATTCTGACACGGAGTGCACATTTTCAAAGCAGAATAACTGACTTGCTGTCAGAATAACTGACAGCACTGATTTTCAGATAAACAAATATGTTTACTTAGCATGTTCTTAATGTTCTCAAACATGTTATGGTATTTCTATATATTGAAAGAGTCAAAAACGTATATACAGCAACTTTAATATAGTTATGACATGGTTCTATTATTACTATTTTGAAAGATGATATTACTGAAGTACAGTTGAGCCAAGGCTATCAGTTACTCCACAATACTGCGTCCTCCACCAAAGTAACTTACACTTACAGTTCAAGCTCAGTGCACGTCTCATGTTTTATAGAGCAGCAAGGTTTACAACTGAACATCTGTGTGGAATTTAGTCATTCGCAGAAGCCAAATGGCCACGCTTTGGCACAACCATCGGAAGCAAAGTGTAAACAACCAGCCCTGCCATTCACATTCGGCAGACAGAGCAGCTCTCAGAAACGCACCAGAGAAAAAATCTGTCCAGTATTTCTGACCAAAGCAAGTGTGTTTTTATGAATGGAGCAGCCTTGGGACTTCTGGGAGATCGGAAGTCTTGTTTACCGACAGGATACAGACGAAATTACACAGGAGATTCTCACTGACAGGAGTTGAGATCCAGCTTTCAGGAATTTTTTAATGCTTTCCTGTTCCAATTTGTCTTTATAATATACTGTGAATATTATGAGGTCTTCAAACAGGCAGATGATTGTCTGCTGTGCTGGAAGGGAGTTTTGTTTTTGAGTCCCACATGTGTGATTCATTTGCCATGCAAGACTATGGCAAACATCCCACTTCAACAACAGAGCCATATTGTACTGACGTGTTTGTATTATACATCAAAAGAGGAGGAAACACACCCTCAGATAAATAGTAAAAGTGAAAGTTACGCTTACTTGTGCCGTACAAAAGTACTGTGCTGGTATTGTGTCATGGTATCAGATGGTACTAGCAGGGTATTTTGACATGGTACCCCTGTAGTGAATATTTATTATAGTTATACACTGTACAAAGTGTTAACTTAAACAGCCTTTTTACCTGATTCAACCTAAAGTGAACTGACTGGCAGATTTTAAGAGCTGGATGACCTTAAAAAATACTAAATAAAATTAAAATAAATGTGTAATAATAATAATAATAATAATAATAATAATAATAAGAAGAAGAAGAAGAAGAAGAAGAAGAAAAAGGTTAGAAAGAAATAGGATACAAATAATACTCAATTATTTTTTACTAAAACTTTAAATAAAATAACATTTAAAATAAAAATAAAATTGTTATTATTATAAAATTATAAATAAAAAAAATTAAAACTACAACTACTTTTACATTGTATTCTTATTTTAAACCTAATTTTATTAAGTCTAAATAAAATGTTATTTTTAAGTATTTATTAAGTATTATTATTATTATTATTATTATTATTATTATTATCATTATTATTATTATTATTATTATTATTATTATTAATAATAATAATATTATTATTATTATTTAAAAATACAATTAAATTAAAAATACTATTTTAACAAAATTTTTAATTTTATTTTACTTTTTATGTTAATGTTACTTTTATTTAAAGTTGACAAAAATTTATTAAAAAATATTTTTTTTTCATATTATCATCATTATTATTATTATTATTATTAAAAATACAGTAAAAAAATATAAATGTACCCAAATTAATTTTTTACATTTTATTTTTCAATTTTAAAGAATTTTTATTTAAAGTTTTAATAAAAAATATTGAAGGTACATATTTTTTTCATATTATTATTACTATTACTATTAATAAAAATACTGTTATATAAAACATTATAAAATTACCCTAAATTAATTTTTAATTTAACATAACCATGATACTACACTAAAATTGCATCCTAGCAACCACTTAGCAAAGCATTTTTTTATTATCATAATTTTTAAAAAATATTATTTATTATATTTATTTTTATATTACAAAACATTTAATATATGACACTCACAGGCCACTTTATTAGGTACACCTTACTAGTACCGAGTTGGACGTCCTTTTGCCTTCAGAACAGCCTTAATCCTTCATGGCATGAAGTCAACAAGGTACTGGAAATATTCCTCAGAGATTTTGCTCTATATTGACATGATAGCATCACACAGTTGCTGCAGATTTGTCAGCTGCACATTCATGATACAAATCTCCCGTTCCACCACATCACAAAGGTGCTCTATTGGAACTGTGGTAACTGTGGAGGCCATTTGAATACTGTAAACTCAATGTCATGTTAAAGAAACCAGTCTGAGATGATTCATGCTTTATGACATGGCTTGTTATCCTGCTGAAAGTAGCCATAAGGAGATGGTTTCACTGTGGTCATAAAGGGATAGAGATGGTCAGCAACAATACTCAGGTAGGCTGTGTGATTACAAATTTGCTTAAATGAGCAGTTGGACAGGTGTACCTAATAAAGTGGCCGGTAAATGTATAATATAAATGTGCAACATGTAATAATGAAGGATTTCAATTAATGCGAATCTTCCATCATTTTATTTTCGGCTTAGTCCCTTTATTAATCTGGGGTCACCACAGCCGAATGAACTGCCGACTTATCCAGCACATGTTTTACGCAGCGGATGCTGCAACCCATCACTGGGAAACATCCATACACTCATTCACACACATACACTATGGACAATTTAGCATTCCCAATTCACCTATAGCGCATGTTTTTGGACTTGTGGGGGAAACCGGAGCACCCAGAGGAAACCCAAGCGAACACAGGGAGAACATGCAAACTCCACACAGAAATGCCAACTGACCCAGCTGGGACTCGAATCAACTACCTTCTTGATGTGAGGCAATTGTGCTATCCATTGCACCACCATGCAACAGCATTAAACTTGAACACAATCATGTAAATGACATAATAAAAATAAATAATCGTGCACTCCAAGAGCTGAATACCAATGAACACCATTTAACTCAACTAAATGTTTATAATAAAAATCACTATAAGACATTTGCATATAAGTAACATTTAGAAAAGGTTTTAGCTGCGATTACAGTATGCATAAAGGTCTTATATTTTATGCTGTGAGCAACATTTGACATCTAATTTAGAGTTTGAGTTGTTGTTGCCACCGACAACTTTAGGTCCGCATTAAAAATGAATGGATTTCTCTTAAATGTGCAGCCAAAATAAAGCTCCTTATCATAATTACAGCACTGCAAAAGAGCAAACTGTCTGCTTTCTGACCTGTTCTCATCTTTCGAAAATGACATAAACAGTGGTGAAGGTGCACTTTCTCTGCATAAATTAGTTTGGATAAACCTCATTCGGGTTTATTTCCGTTGCGAAATAGGGGTTGAGGAGAGATTATGTTGATAAACACTCCCGCGCACATTGACTTGCACTATAATGAAAGGCTCGTGGGTAATAATAACCGATGGTAATGCGCACAGAGAGAGATATGAGGTACATGTCCTCTGGAACTCCATGTTTGACAGTTTTATTGCTGTTAATGAAACGCGTGGCATGGGAGTATTAAGCCGTCATCAAATTGACATCTTTAATTAAAGTGGCAGCTTAATTAAAAATCCAATTAACTGTGAAACTCTAATGAATAGAAAAAAATGCAAAATGCACGACTTGACCTTCAAATCGAAGCGCTCCAGATTTCAACGCGCCGCCAAAACGCTTCGTGGAATCTGGAGCTGCAAATGTTGCCCTGAGACACAATAAAAGTTTGCGCGAGGTGAGAGATTTAATTAAAACCCGATTGTTGTTGAACTGTCAACACATCAAATGCAGCATAATATCCTGTCATTCAACATATGAGCAGGCAGGGCATTGCTGGTGAAGAGGTTAAAAAAAAATGAAGTAATATTTAGAATCAACCTTTTTCAGTTGATCAATTATAATATGAACGGCAAACAAGTTCAATTTAATTCACATTTATTTCTAAAGCGCTTTTACAATGTAGATTGTCAAAGCAGCTTCATATAAAAAAAATTTATAGTGATTTGAAACAGTGTCAGTTCAGTTTCCAGAGTTTAAGTTCTGTTCAGCTCAGATTAGTGTGGTTTAATATTCACTGCTGAGAGTCTAAACACTGAAGAGCAAATCCATCGATGCGCAGCTCTGCTGGTCCCAAATCATTCAAGCCAGTGGCAAAAGCACTGAGAAAAAAAACTCACCGATTGGTGAAAGTGAAGGATAAAAACCCTTAAGGAAAAACCAGGCTCAGTTGGGCACGACTATTTCTCCACTGGCCAAACGTCTTGTGCAGAGCTCTACCCCGCCACGCCCATTCCCGCTAACGGGCGGGGGGAGAACAAAACTGAAAACCACCCAGCTATATAGAGTCCAGACAACCTATAACAAGCTGTCTGTATAAACATACACACACATATGCACCAAGCAAGTGACACATACACACAGACAGCATCACACTCTCTTATTTACACACATACACACACACACACACACACACACACACACACACACACACACACACACACACACATACATAGACATCAACAAACAATCTAAACAAAGCATCACGCAGTCTCATTCACACACATACATAAGCGTGCTCGCTCGCTCGGGAGTTGGGATCGATATTGTTAGACCGCCCGCTCCTGTCCAAAATTACACCTATTACCGACCGCTCCCGCACATTATTCGGAAAATTTATTCGCGCGCCGCAAGAAATCTGGTCGGGTCCTGCGGAATGCAGACCACAACATGGGATCAGCTATCACTGCTATGCAGATGCTACTCAATTATATATTTCAACTAAACCTGATGAGATATCTAAATTGTCTAAGCTAACTAAGAGGATTAAAGATGTTAAAGACTGGATGACCAACAATTTCCTACTCTTAAACTCAAAAAAAACAGAATTATTAGTTATTGGGCCTAAATCCTATACACAGCAGGTTTTACAACACGACCTACAATTAGAGAGATACAGAGTTAGCATTAGCTCTACTATAAAAGATCTGGGTGTCATATTAGACAGCAATTTAACTTTTGAAAATCATATATCCCATGTCACAAAAACTGCCTTCTTTCATCTGAGATATATCGCTAAGTTACAAACTATGCTAACCATCTGCAGAATGCAGAAATGCAGGATGCAGAAAAGCTAGTCCATGCTTTTATGACTTCTAGGCTGGATTACTGTAATGCTCTGTTTGCTGGCTGCCCAGCATCCTCTTTTAACAAACTTCAGACGCACGCAGAAAACAGGGTGGGTCATGCAGCGGGACAACAAATGCTGAATATAAGCGTGAGCGGTCAGGGTCAGGCAAAAACCTGGCGGGAGTGGGATTCAAAATTTAGTCTCACGCAGATCTCTAATCCCATGTCTTCTAATAATGTCTCCCAGGGGTAGCATGTATAGTATAAACAGCAAAGGGCCTAAAACTGATCATTGAGGCACCCCATACTTTACTGCGCTGACTTGTGAAAGCTTTCCAATATTATTCACAAACTGGTTACGGTCAGCTAAGTACAGTGAGTGTGTGTGTTGCATGGACCTCTTTTACAATATTTCCAATTTCATATTTAGTCACAAAAAGCAGCCAAACACACCGCATTATAAAACAACAACATTTGAACTCTTAAGTAGGACGTTTCCAGAAAGTTGGCAGTATAATTCATTACATAATGCAATGTTAATAGCATATTTTGAAATGAAAACTCATTTTATCCAGTACATGCACGATCAAGATGATGTAAGTTTTTTGAAAGTAAGTTCCTTTACTGTTAAACCTCTTTTTTTTTCTTCTGTAATCCTTTCAAAATGGTGCATTTATTTCTAATCTTATCTGCCTTCAATAAGAGCTGATCTACTTACAGGAAGGAAATGTTTCTGGGGATATAAAAGCTGGAAAAAATTACTGCCTCTCTCTCTCTCTCCTTCTCTCTTCTCGTCATGCTCTGATTATCTATTTTTTTGTGTGTGTGTGCGGGCTGTTGAACACACAGAGATTTGGGAAAGCAGTGGAGTTGAGGATGGAGAAAATGGATTTTGTCCAATGAGTTGAGCCGTCCACAGACAGTCACACTGTCCACTGCTCTAATAATCGAACTAATGACCGTGCTAATTATGACCAAGCTGCTCTTGTGGATACTTCTCGGGCTGCTATCAATTCTCACGCATCACTGACCAGAAACTAACACCTGCTAAATCGGTTCTGCAGCCAAAAAAATGGAGAGCTGATGCTTTCTACAAAAATGTTTTTCCCCTCTCTATTCATTGAAGAGCAAGTTCAGCATTATTACAGCAGTACTGCAACATTCTACACAAAAATAACTTGACTTCTAGTTGACGATTTGGTATCAGAAATGGCTTATATGAAAGGCAAAGGCCTCTAGATTACGCTTATTTTACCAAAATAAAATAGGATCATGTCTTAATTATTTAATTAGGACAGTAAGGTCTGACTTTGCTCAGACAAAAGTCTGGTCACTTAACAGAAATAATGTCCAGTATAGAATAAAAAGTCATGCTGCAGTGGAAACAGAATGAATATTGTGTCTGACCCCCATGAGCTTGGAGGTCTGCATCCATACATCTCTGACTCAAATCACTTATTAATAAAGTCATCTAGACTCCCAGAGTTCATCAAGATTATTTAGGGTGCTTTCCCACCTACACTTTTGTTTCGGAACCTGTCTCGTTTGCCCAGTTATCGCGGTTTGTTTGGCATATGTGAAACCACCAATCGCTCTCGGATCCGCGCCAAAACAATCGCCCCGAGATCGCTTGAATGAGGTGGTCTCGGCTCGATTGAAACGAACTCTGGAGCAGATCGATTGCAGTGAGAAAGCGATACGGTCCAAGCGCAGTTATATCACTGTGTTTTATGGATATGTAATAGGCATACGGCTATATGAGGAGAGAATTATGAATAGGGCGGGAAGTTTCACAAGTCTCCGGATGCCCGCAAACGAGTGATGATCTCCCGGTAATCTCGCGTCTCCCTCCCGGTCCTCAAAATGTCTACGTCGCGCACCCTTCTCACCCCTCCCCACCGCATCTCTCCTCACTCTTCAGACACGTCGCACGCACCTTGTCAAACACCACCAAACCACCACCTCTCCTGACAGCTGAGCGGGACTCTGCAAAACAAACCCTGACACTCTGACCAATGTGAGGAGAGTTTACTCGCACGTGACTTGTTTTAGCTCTTTTGGTCCGATTAGAAACTTTGCAGTGTGAAAGCGAACTGCTCCAAGAGCAAAGAGCAACAATAGCCCCTTTCACACAGTGATACCGGTAAATTTCTGGAAAATTTCCGGAACGACTTTACCGGTATATTCAAAAAAGCGCTGTTCACACAGGCGAGGACGTTACGGAAATTTTCCGGAAAAGAGCATTCACACATCCATTCCAAAATACCGGTAAATTCTGACATCATTCACCACAAATGAGCTTTAAACGGCTGCGCTTGTATTTGTAAACATTTGACTAAATTACAAACTCTGTGGATGATCAATATTGTGAACAACTTTCGCAGGATCACTTTCGCATGTCGAGATGTTCATAATATGTGCGTGTGCAGGCGCTCATAGGCGCACGCAAAGCTTGAAGGTAAACAAACAACGGCTTATCATAAGCATCTCATCGATGATTATTTACACGGTTGGCATTAAGAAGAACATATAAACGTGATCTGACTAACTTCTAGCAGCTAAATGTGTCTGGAAAAATATTCAAAGGCTTTTATCCTCACAAACCGCGCGGACGTAAATGCGTCTGACTGTTCTGATTGGCTAAAGCAGACGTCTCACGTCAGCACGTTCTAGACGTGCACTCGCTTATTACGGGAATCTTCCTTCTGCATTCACACAGCGCAGCATTCCGGCAAATTGCCGGTAATGTTACAACTTCTCTTTCCGGAAAATAGCCAGAACGAATTTACCGGTATTTTCTAAAAGGACCTGTTCACACATACAACCTTTCCGGAAAGGTCTGTATGTGTGAAAGGGGCTAATGTAACATTTGTAATCTCTGTTTCGGAACAACTGAATCGATTCACAGGTGTGAAAGCATCTTCAATGCCTCCTCCATCTTAGTCCAGACATGCTCAATAATCTTCATGTCTGGTGACTGGGCTGGCCAATCCTGGAGCACCTTGACCTTCTTTGCTTTCAGAAATTTTGATGTGGAGGCTGAAGTATGAGAAGGAGCACTATCCTGCTGAAGCATTTGCCCTTTCCTGTGGTTTGTAATGTAATGGGCAACACAAATGTCTTAACACCTCAGGCTGTTGATGTTGCCATCCACTCTGCAGATCTCTCACACGCCCCCATACTGAATGTACGATGTTTTTTTCCTTCACCAAACTTGATTTCTGTGAGAATCTTGGGTACACGCAGGTTCCAATAGGTCTTCTGCAGTGATGATCGATGCAGTTCAACTGATGATTTATCTAAAATATCGACCTTCTGCCAATCTTTTACAAATGATCAACCAGAAGTCAAGTAGTTATTTGTTGCTCAAGTGCTAAAAGTGGAATTGACAAAGGAACTTTTGTCAGGTAGTGTAATAGTCTTCAAGGACTCAAAAATAAAAAATTTAACAGAAAACATTTTCACATAACTTGTTTTCAATCAAGACTGAAATTTTTGCCTCATACTTTTGACCTTTTTCTTCTTCAGCCACAAACCAATTATGCCATTTTATCTATTATCATCTCTTATGTTGTAAAATGATGTACTTTAGCTTGAGAGTAGACACTTTATTTCACCAAGGTCCACTAACTTTAAAACCGCTGGCCTCGCCACTGCAGTAAAGGCCAAAAGTGATGTTTGGCCTTGGAGTATATTGATGTTATGTTGATGTAGATTTTTCTAAAGCGGATTTCGCAGCTCACTGTGCCTGGAGAGTTTAAAACTTTATGCGCTTTGCATTTGAATTGTTTCATTGCGATAACAGAAGGAAGATTCTGCACAGGAGAATAGCTGCTAATCAAATACAAGGGAGAAGCAATGAAATATTAATGACTGATTATGCTGTGATCAAAATGTGCTTTTATTTCCTGGGAGGTTTTTAATGCAGTAGTAAAATAAAACCCGTATTCTGCAATAAACCGTTGTTTGCCTTTTGGTAAATAGTGTTGTCGGTGGCTTAAGGGAATAAAAACAAAGCACATAATAAATGATCAAACAAAATACAAAATGTAAAAACATACAATCTTTTTTCACTGTCCTACAATTTATTTGTTATTGCTGTAATTTTTATTCAGCTACAGGCTCACACCTTGACATTTCAATCTTTTGTTTGGCCCTTCAGCATCACAATATATGAATTTGCAGGTTATGGTTTATCATACATGAACTTTGGAGAATAGCAAATATTGGATTTCTGCTTAAAGGGTTTAAACATGTTCACAAAAAGCCTCTTTTGCTTATTAAAGCTATTTTTTTAGATCCAAAGTACAGCAAAAACAGTACGATTTTGATTTCCTTTTTACTATTGAAATAACTGTTTTCTGTTTGGATATATTTTAGAATGTAATATTTTTATGTGATTTCGAAACAGATTTTTCCCTTATTACTCATTTCAAATCATTCAGAAATGATTCTGATATGCTGGTTTGCTTAAAAAACCTTTATACAAGATATAATGCACAGGACAATAGCTGCTAATCAAATACAATATTTTCTCAATGCAATGAAATAGTATTAAGTGATTATACTGTGATGAGAAATGTGCTTTTATTTCCTGTGAGGTGTTTAATGCTTTAAAAACTTAAAAATGTTTATGTCTTCTTATCTGGACTATGAGCATCTCTAGAATAGTGTTGTCTATGAAGGGTCAGAGAGCTCCAGAATTTCATTTAAAATATTAAAATTTTTTGTTTTGATGATGGATGAAGGCCTCGGGGGGGGGGGGGGGGGGGGGGGGGGGGGGGCAGGTGGAACAGCATGAGGCTGCGTAATTAAAAACATAATTATTTTTTGTTGAGTGAACTAACCCTTTAAATATAAAAGTATATATATATATATATATATATATATATATATATATATATATATATATATATATATATATATATATATATATATATATTTTTTTTTTTTTGTATTGAAGTAACTGTTTTTTTTATTTGGATTTATTTTAAAATTTAATATATTCATGTGATTTCAAAACAATTTTTTGCATCATTACTCGTTTCGAATCATTCAGAAATAATTCTGATATGCTGGTCTGCTAAAAAAAAACATTTATGCATGATATAATGCAGAGGAGAATAGCTGCTGATCAAATATAAGGGAGAAGCAATTAAATATTAGCAACCGATTATACTGTATGAAAAATGTGCTTTTATTTTCTGTGAGATTTTTAATGCAGTGCATTAAACAAGTTATATATATACTGCATATACACTCACCCGCCTATTTATTAGGTACACCTATCTAACTGCTCGTTAGTGCAAATTTCTAATCAGCCAATCACATGGCAGCAACTCAATGCATTTAGGCATTTAGACATGGTCAAGACGATCTGCTGCAGCTCAAACCGAGCATCAGAATGGGGAAGAAAGGTGATTTAAGTAACTTTGAACGTGGCATGTTTGTTGGTGCCAGACAGGCTGGTCTGAGTATTCCAGAAAGTGCTGATCTACAGAATTTTCATGCACAACCATTTCTAGGGTTTATAGAGAATGATCCGAAAAAGAGAAAATATCCAGTGAGCGGCAGTTTTGTGGGCGCAAATGCCTTGTTCATGCCAGAGAATAGCCAGACTGGTTCAAGCTGATAGAAAGGCATCAGCAACTCAAATAACCACTCGTTACAACCGATTTCTGCAGAAGAGCATCTTTGAATGCACAACACATCCAACCTTGAGGCAGATGGGCTACAGCAGCAGAAGACCAATTCACACAGGCTCACCAAAATTGGACAATAGAAGATTGGAAAAACCTTGCCTGATCTGATGAATCTCGATTTCCACTGTGACATTTGGATGGCAGAGTCAGAATTTGGTGTCAATAACATGAAAGCATGGATCCATCCTGCTTTGTATCAACGATTCAGGCTGGTGGTGGTGGTGGTGGTGGTGTAATGGTGTGTGTTTTTTTTTTTTTTTGGCACACTTTGGGCCCATTAGTACCAAGTGATTATTGTGTCAACAATGACAATGTTACTCAAATGGCCTCCACAGTCACCAGTACTCAATCCAATAGAGCACCTTTGGGATGTGGTGTAACCAACACAATCTCACGGCAATTCGTAACTTTTTGATTTAGTGGCTAATTCGTATGAATTCGTACAATTTAGTACGATTTGCTCATCCCCCAATGACGGTTGGGTTTAGGGGTAGGGTTAGGTTCCAAACCTCCTTTTTAAAATCGTACAAATTTGTACGACTGAGCTCGTACGAATTAGCCACTAAACTAACAAACGTAAAATACTTACGTCTTCTCGTGAGATCAGGCTGGTGTAACGGGAGATTCACATCATTGATGTGCAGCTGACAAATCTGCAGCAACTGTGTGATGCTATCATGTCAATATGGAGCAAAATCTCTGGGTAATGTTTCCAGTACCTTATTTAATATATGCCACAAAGGATTAAGGGAGTTCTGAAGGCAAAAGGCGGTCTAATCTGGTACTAGTAAGGTGTACCTAATAAAGTGACCGATGAATATATACATATTTATATATATATTGCAAATGATCTTAAAAAAAAATACCAACTGATCTTAAAAAAAAAAAAAATCTTAATGCAATACTTAGTAATTAGCAAATACAATCTAACCATTAAACCCATTATATATGTGCTTATATGTCAAGAATACAGCATTTCTAGCTATTTGTAAGTTATTAATGTCTATTAGTTGATGCTTAACAAATAATAAACTATTTGCTGAAGCTTAAGAAATTATTTATAGCATGCTGTTATTATAAAGTGATCTTAAATTCTGGAACTGCTTGTATTGAGATGCAGTTCTTAGAGAAATAGAATATTAAATATGCAATCAGTGGGCGTGGCTTGTTTTTCTTACTGTGAGCTGATTGGATGTAGTAAAGTGGGCATTTCATTCAGACAGAGCTGCAAAAGGGTTTTGGGAAAGGATTTTGGGACTCCTCCACCTCACCATTTCCGTTTGTTGTCAAAACTGACCCTTGGGGTGTGGTTAAGTATGTTAGCCCCGCCCCATACCTCAGACATACGTAATCTGAGAATTTGACTGAAAGCAAACAGGAAGTGCATTTTCAGATTTTAATTTTAGATTATAATGGCAAACTATTTATTTTTTCTTAATGCCACGCACAGGTGAATTGTTCACCACAAAACTAGCGATGTGAGCTAGCAAAACCCACATGGTTAGTTTTGATTTCGTGTGTACACTAATAATATTTTACAGCTATTTTTAAAAAAAGGTTTCTCATGGAAACTCCATAATGAAGCTTATCCAGATGCATCACACCCAAAGATTTAGCCTGGGATATTTTGTGTTTGGAATCCCGCTAGCTTAAATAGCATTAGCATTCAATTAGCCAAATTAGGTTAGACCGACCAAATTGCATTAGCTTTCCCTCCATATTCATCCTCTCAGATGTGTAATCTGATCCTCCCAGCCTCAAACAAACAACAAATAAAAAAAGGTGAGCTATTCCTGCCCCGCAGAAGCATTTATTCATTTAGCATCAGGTGTTTGTGCTACAGGCTTCAACAAACCCCGCTGGACGGCGACGCTTATGACTGAACGCCTGCTGTCGTCCACAATAAATAACCCAGAGCACAGGGTCCTGGCTAAATAGAGTGACTCGAGATTGGTGTGGAAGAATGAAAATAAAGGCCTGGCTGCATGTTCGGTGAATCGACGGGTCTATAATATTGAATAAGAGCGGATGGGGAAGGTTTACAGCAGAGGTCTTCTGTCATATCGCGTTTGAGCTGGCCAGGTGCCATTTTGCTTTCACTCTGCCCTTTAATCATAGCCATAATGAACAGCCCGCGGGCTCCGGCGATTGTAATGTGATGATACGATGGAAGATGGAAGACGGAGAATTGGCTGTATAAAAGGTGACAGACTGCGGTCACCCACCGTTTGGACTCCCTTTTATTATATTAACTTTCTGCCTTTCGGATAATGCTGAAAGGTGAAGAAATATCAGTGTCCATGGTGTGCATAGTGTGGATTCACATGAGACAAACTGGTTTATTAAAGGAATATTTCAACAGTTTGATGAAAATTCATGTCATTTCTGCAGGTCAGAATAAAACCCTTCATATATTATGATATTTTTGTGTCATTTTTTTGTGTGTTTACAATATTCATTCATTCATTCATTCATTCATTCATTCATTTATTTTTCAGCTATTAATCCAGGATCGCCACAGTGGAATGAACCGCCAACTTATCCAGCAGCAGATGCCCTTCCAGCCACAGCTCATCTCTGGGAAACATCCACACACACACACACACTCATTCACACACTCATAACAGGAGGCACATATGTAAACTGTTGTAATTCCTACACCGTTCACCACATTTGGATGTGAATACCGTCAAATTAAAGCTGGCAGTCTGTAATTAAAGCACATATTGTTTCATTTCAAATCCATTGTGTTGGTGTATAGAGCCAAAAAAGTTAGTATTGTGTTAATGTCCAAATATTTATGAACCTAATTGTATTTTTTTTATTTATTCATTCATTATTTTGTTTTATTATTCATTATTAATAAATTATTTAGTTTTATTGCACAAAATTAGCAAAAAGTCTAAAATATTTACAAAACATCCAGCTATTTAAATGATATATATACAATTTATTAGCATAAAATTTGAAGTACTCGTATAATAAACGTTTGAAAGCAAGACTAGAAAGTGTTGCTTAATTATTTATGTATTTATGTATCTATTCATTCATTTTACTATTTATTTATTAGTAAAATATTTTATTTTATTCCACAAAAAAAGAGGGTGGCGCGGTGGCACAGTGGGTAGCGATATCGCCTCAAATCAAGAAGATTGCTGGTTCAAACCTCAGCTGGGTCAGTTGGCATTTCTGTGTGGAGTTTGCATGTTCTCCCCGTGTTTGCCTGGGTTTCCCCTGGGTGCCCCAGTTTCCCCCACAAGTCCAAAGACATGTGGTAAAGGTGAATTAACTAAACTATATGTGTGTGAGTGAGTTTGTATGGATGTTTCCCAGATATGGAAATGCAAATGAAGGACTGCTTCCATTGTAGAGAATAAAATCATAACTTTATAATAAACTGGCACCAAATATCACATAGACAAATGAAAGCTGCTGCATTAAGAAGTCTTTTTCATATATAATAAATGACTTGTGCCTCAGAGCGCACAGATGAAACGCAATAAACATGATCGTGTTATCGTTTGTTCCAATGTTTGGTAATGCAATCATGTGCGTTGGTTCAGGGATGTAATTATACCGAAGCATTTCCTGGACTTTGGCTCAGGTATTTCACAATAAGCAAAAATAACATCTGAGATGTTGTGTGTGATGGGACTGATCTGTTGGTTAGTTCACATGCTGGTTCACTGGTTAGTTCATTTTTTCTTTGTTAAAAAAAATAGGAACCGTAATGTAAATCCAGCTCAGGCTTGCCTATGTCTTAGGGGCGTCTTATTAATGTCTAAATATTGAGGATTTTGTCAAGCAATAGTTTGCATACATCCAGCAAGATATCTAGTCTGTCATCTCACAGATGGTTACGATCAAACGAATCAGGAAAATATATCAAAGTAATATGAATAAATATCATAGCATCAATGTGTGGATGTCAAATGGATGTCAAGGTTTTCGATTTGCAATTTTGATGGATTTTTTGACATTGTTATGACTGTGTACTACTTTAAATGTTATTTTAAAGTCCGACTAATTAATACAGTTCAAAAGAAAAAAGAAGCAATAAAAAAATGAAAGTAAGAACAAATGAAATATTGACTGTATGAAAGAAAGAACTAAAGAAAGAGGGAACGAAAGAAAGCGAACAAAATAAAGAACAAAAGAATGAAGGAAAGGCCGAATGAACAAATAAAAGAATGAATGGAAGGAAGAATGAATAGCGAAAGAGAAAACAAAGAAAAGAAAGAACGAGCAAAAGATTTAACTAAAGAACAAACAAGCAAACAAAAGAAAACAAATGAAAGAAAGAAAAAACAAAAACATGCAACTTTAAAAAAATTTCAGTTAAATTAAAAATTTAAAACAGAAAAAAGAAAAACTGCGACAGAAAGAACAAACAAAAGAAATAATTAAAGCAAGAAGGAACAAAAAAAGGAACAAAAACAAACAAATGTAAAAGAAAGAAAGAATGAACAAAAGAAATAACAAATGAAAGAGTGAAAGAAATAAGTAATGAAAAAAAGAAAGAAAAAATGAATAAAAGAACGAACAAACAAAATAATGAGTGGATAAACATAAGATTGAAGAAACGAAAGAAAGAATAAAAGACAAAAAAGAGGAAAGAATGGATAAACAAACAAAACTTGGGTTTAAAATACACACCAAACAAATGAATGAAAGAAAGAAAGAACAAACCAAATAATGAATGAAAGAGCAAAAGAAAGACTGGAAGAACAAACAAGCAAACAAAAAAATGACCAAAAGAAAGAAAGAAAGAAAGAAAAAGAAAGTAAGAAAGAAAGAAAGAAAGAAAGAAAGAAAGAAAGAAAGAAAGAAAAAATGAAAAAACGAAAGTAATGAATGAAAGAAAAAAATGAACGAAAGAATAAAAGAACAATAGAATGAATGAAAGAATGAAAGAACAAACAAAGGAACAAATAAAAAAACGAACAAACAAAAGAACGAAAGAAAGAACGAATGAACAAACAGAAAATGGATAAAGTAAAGAACAAATTAAAGAGCAAAAGAAAGATTAAAAGAAAGAAAAAAGAAAGAATGAAGGAATGAAAGAACGAACGAACAAACAAAAAAACGTACAAACAAAAGAATGAAAGAACGTACAAACAAACGAACAAATAAAAAATAAATAAACGAAAGAATGAATTAAAGAGCAAGAGAAAGAATGAACAAAAGAAAGAATAAAAAAGAACAAAAGATCGAATAAAGGAATGATTGAACAAACAAAAATGAACAAATGAAAGAATGAATGAGAAAAAGAAAATCAATGAAAGAGCGAAAAAAAGAACTGAAGAACGAACACAAAAAACAATGGAAAGAACGAACGCATAAATAAACAAACAAAAAACAAATAAACAAAAGAAGGAATGAAAGAACGAATGAGCAAAAGAGAATGAATGAAGGAGCACAAAAAAGAACTAGAGAAGAACAAACGAAATAATGAACAAATGAAAAAAAGAGAATGGATGAAAGAACAAACCAAAAAACAAGCAAACAAAAACTGAATAAAAGAAAGGACGAATGAAAGAGCGAAAAAAAAGAATCAATGAACAAAATATAAGAGCAAACAAACCAAAGAATGAACAAAGCAAAGAACGAACAATATAACGAACAAATGAATGAAACTTAGGTTTAAAACATACATCAGATATTCGGAAAATCCTCCACTGAAGGTAAATGTAACATGAACAATGACATAATTTTCGATGTTTTAGATGGACTATCCATTTAAGATCCCTTCTTCGCACCTGCTAATGTTTCGAATCGTCCCATTACAGGTTCATTTAACACGTTCAGCTTGGTAAAATATGATTCGTGCATTAGCTGCATGCTAAATTAGGGCCAGCATTGAAAGAGCTCACAAAAAGCCTTTGCCCCATTGAGCAAACCGCAGCTCTGCCTGGAGCCGCTCGCCACGGTAATTTGATTCACCTAGACAGAGTGTGATGGAATTTAATAACCTGAACAGCGATGATGTGTGTCCGGAAAAGAGGAAGGCAGCGAGTTTCTCCAGGAATCTGGAGGCGAGACTGAACCCACAGGAATGTTGAGCCCTGTGAGAAAAAAAAAAAAAAAAACATCACTATAACAAAGTTACATCAAGTACAATCACATACTCTACATGAACATGGATATCTAATCAAACTTCTCTTCTATATGAACTAATCTCTTCAAATGTTTTTTTTTTTACATGGTGTATATTTTTATAAGGAATCTCCTGATCTGCCTTTTCCTTGTCTACCTCGCAGGCACAGGACGTCAGCATGACAAGAGTTCACACTTAGCTGATGATTGATAAAGCGCAATTGACATGCATCGGGAGAGAGCCCTGAGCTCTTAATATCCTCGAGCCCGTGGCTCCCTCATGTTAGAAGGGCGGGAGGGGAGTTTGAGCTCAGGTAGGTCTCGAGAACTCCCCTGCTTGTCTGCGAGTGGGAAGTGTAAACTAAGGTTCGTCTTAGATGATAATTTGGATTAGTCGATTAACTACCGTGAATGTCTTTGGATGGTGGGAGGAAACCGGGGAGCCTCATTGAATGTGTAGTTGCGCCCCTGCTCACACATGATTTGTTTTAGCTAATTTGGGTCAATTTAGATCCCGTTTACACTAATGTGTTTTAGTTTGAAACGCATAAGTTTTGCCACGGTTATACCATCCGTTCTAACTACGCCGGAGTTTTCGAGCGGCAAAAACAGAGTGTTTTGGAAACGCTGGAGAGGCCGTTTTCATTCTGAAATGTCTCAGTGTGGATGGGGGAAAACGGAGACATCTGAAAACGGAGGCGGGGCTGCTGAGATTCGCTGCTTGATTGGGGCTTTTGTGTCATTGCGTATCCTTCCCTTATTCGTCAAGCCCCTATCCAATGACTATAACACATGGCTTTAACGCTACCGGGAGACAGCAGACCAGCCTTCAATGTAAACAACAATATGGACAGAGAAATGGGAGCGTTGTTTGCACTTTTGTCTGTTTTAGGCGCATTTGTGCCGGTTTTCATTTGTTACGTTTAGTAACAACCTCTCTTGCTTTCTTTACCATCGCGTTCATTGTTCAACCGGCGTTTGTTGACAATAACCAAATGCCGAGCGAGACACATGCTTCCTGTTTATACTAGAATGCGCATGCCCAGAGTGTGCTAATGGTCACGTGATATACGTTTTTGGTGGCATAGTGTGGACAGAGATGTGTTCAAAAGCGCTAGGTGAAACGCTAGTGTAGACACGTGTCTATTTGATCTAAAATGCCGTATTAAAACTAAAATGCACAAGTGTAAACGGGGCCTTAGAAACGTTGCCATGTAAAAGCGAACCGCACCAAGAACAAAAAGCAACATGTAACAATTTGAATCCCTGTTTCGGAACAAAAGAATCGACCCACAGGTGTGAAAGCACCCTAAGAAAAGAGAGAGGAGTGTTTCTACAGGTGGTTTGTAAAGTGGTTGTGAGGCACACTTCAGAAATGCACAATGCTTTTTTTCTAAAGAAGTGAAGAGATTGAAAAAAAAAAATACAAAAATATCCACATGCCTAATAGAAAAACTGTCCTGGAACTTATTTTTGGGTTTACTGGGTAGATACTAAAACTAACAGCATATGGTTTTGAAGTGACATACGGGTGAGTGACAAAGTGCTAATTTTTCTCTGAACTGTTCCTGCAACTGACCGACTTTAGTCATGTTCGTGAGTTTGAACACAAGTTGTTTGTAATATGTGCAATCTGTTGGGTTTCGCACCAACCGTGTGTCATGGAGTGCGGTCCTGTTTTAAGACTCTGAGGGGGAAGTGAGACAGATCTTCCTCAAAACCTCCGGAGACATGGATAAATGCTGAATGCGACTCTCTCTCTCTCTCTCTCTCTCTCTCTCTCTCTCTCTCTCTGTGTGTGTGTGTGTGTGTGTGTGTGTGTGTGTTTCTAGCTCAGCATTGATGCCAAGCATTAAGTCTAAAGCAGCCCTAGGTAAAGATGAATACACTGATCTATTGTTTTCTAATTGAAATGATGCCTTTTATGCTAAGCCGAGAACTCAGTTAACAGTTAACAATGGTGTACAATAAATAAATAAATCAATTCATCAAATTATTAACAGTTAGCATTAGTGATCTGCAATCTGCATATTAAATTATACGAAATATCTACTAAAATATACACTTATTGGCCATTTTATTAGGTACACCTTACTATTACCAGGTTGGTCCCCCTTTTGCATTTAGAACTGCTTTAATGCTTCATGGCATAGATTCAACAAGGTACTGGAAATATTCTTTGTAGATTTTGCTCCATATTGAAATATTAGCATCACACAGTTGCCGCAGATTTGTCGGCTGCACATCCATGATGTGAATCTCCCGTTCCACCACATCCTAAAGGTGCTCTATTGGATTGAGTTCTGGTGACTGTGGAGGCCATTTGAGTGCAGTGAACTCATTGTCATGTTCCAGAAACCAGTCTGAGATAATTCGCGCTTTATTACATGGCACGTTATCCTGCTGGATGTAGCCATCAGAAGATGGGTTCACTGAGGTCATAAAGGGATGGACATGGTCAACAACAATACTCAGGTAGGCTGTGGTGTTGCTTAATTGGTACTAATGGGCCCAAAGTGTGCAAAGAAAACCTCCCCCACACCATTACACCCCCACCAAAAGCATGAACCGTTGATACAAGGCAGGATGGATCCATGCTTTCATGTTGTTGACAGAAATATCTATTAGAAATACCAATTGATAATTTTATTTAAAAAACATAAACATATTTAAATGCTGAAAATTAATAAAATATTTATTTTTTTTTATTCATATATAATTGTATTAAAAATTTTTAAAAAAAGATTTAGGGTAAAATGAAATCATATAAAAATTTAAAATTTAAAAAATTGAGTTAAGTAAAAAAAAATACAATTAAAAAAAAAAAAAATATATATATATATATATATATATATATATATATATATATATATATATATATATATATATATATATATATATATATTATATATTTTTAATAGATAATTTATACTTTTTTAAATTTGTTTTTATCTCAATTCTAAAAATTTACATATTTTATATCATTTCATTTTACTCTAAATCCTACTTTTATCTTCTAAAGGGAAAGGTAGTACTATTTTATTTCATTTATGATAAATCTCAGTGCTTTAAACTCCTAAATGGGAAATAAATCAAGTACTTGTATAACTATTAAGTACTATTATGTTTTTCCATGATGATTTCAAATGATAAATAATTTCCTTTATTTGTAAAGTTTAAAAAATACACATTTATATTTAGCATGACATTATCTATGCAACAGTCTTCAACAGAGATGGATTGCCACTGATCCTTCCCCTAGCAGACACAAATAGGCCTGTGTGGTGTTTTCAGGACAGTGTGGGCGAAGTAAAGCGGAGTTGCAGATTCAGCTCCGTCTGTTGCTCTGGAACGCATCAATGGCTTTTTGTGCGCCTGCTATATGAACAAAGCAATCAGCTGCATCACACTGAAGAGCTGCTTGTTCTGTAAGTCTGAAGACTGATGTTCAGTTATTATGCTCTCCTGGCCAATCAAATTGCTCCACTTTTGGCCAGAATTATTTGCAGAGCTGTCTGTGAATTGTTGAAACTCCCTCGACAGGTAGTTGCAGTTGCACATTTATTAGCCCTCCTGTGATTATTTCCCAAATGATGTTTAACAGAGGAAGAGTTTTTTCACAGTATTTCCTATAATATTATTTCTTCTGGAGAAAGTCTTGCTTTATTTCGGCTAGAAAAACAGCAGTTTTTAATTTTTTCAAACCAATTTAAGGTCAATATTATTAGCGCCCTGCCCCTTTCACACAGTGATACCGATTAATATCTGGAAAATTTCCGCAAGGACTTTACCGGTAAATTCAAAAAAGCGCTGTTCACACAGGCAAGGACGTTACGGAATTTTTCTGGAAAAGAGCATTCGCACATCCATTCCAAAATACTGGCAAATTCTCACATCATTAACCAGAAATGAGCTCTAAACGGCTGCGCTTGTGTTTGTAAACATTTGACTACATTTCAAACTCTGTGGGTGGATCAGTATTGTGAACAACTCCAATGAAAATATATAGAGAAACACTTTCGCATGTCGAGATGTACATGATATGTGTGTGCTGACACTCACGGGCTGTTTCATGGTCACACGCATAGCTTGAAGGTAAACAAACAATGGCTTATCATAAGCATCTTATCGATAATTACTTACATGGTTGGAATTAAGATGATCATATAGGGCCCTATCATACACCTGGTGCAATGTGGCGCAAGGCGCAGCGCAATAGACTTTTGTTGGTTTCAGCTTGGCGCAAGAGTCGTTTTGAGGCGTTGCACTACGCTGTTTAAATAGCAAATGCATTTGCGCTCATATGTGCGCCCATAGGTGTTCTGGTCTAAAAAGGAAGGTGTTCTGAGGCGCATTGCTGGCGCGTTGCTATTTTTAGAAACTATAATAGATTTTTCAATAGACCAAAATAAACCCGGTCTAAACTCCAGCGAAAAGTTGCGCCTCGCTTACACACTGCTTAATACACACAAGATGTAGAGCAATACGGAAATAATTTTACATATAAAAAAAATAAAATATTATGGATATATATATAGGATATAATAAGAATATGTATAGGATATAAATATAAAGGATTAAAATATTACAAAACATATTATTTTCTAGCCTACATAAATATAAAAAACACTGCTTTTATGCTTTCTTCATCTCGGGAGGCTTTTTCAGTTCATTCTTAACAATTTGCTTTTGTATAATGTTATTATTATTAGCAGTATTATTTATTATATCCATATTTATATTTGTTTTATTAAAACAAGCTTAGATTTGCCCACCTGCAGGTTTTAGACCATATGGGGCACAGCATGTGTTTTAGGATATAACTCAGGTTTTTAAACACTTCGTTATTATTGTTCATTTATTCGTTTGCTGGAAATTAGAACTGAATTTAGAAATAAATTTGAAACAAATATTTGTGCTCAGTTTTTCCAATTACACTTACGTCATGTAAATAGCAAATGCACTTATGGCGTGACGCAAGGCTCTTAAAGGGAATGGGAGATGAAACTCTGATTGGTTTATTCTTAAAACACACCTGTAACTCCTTAAGAAAATAAACTCAACCCTTTTAGACCATGCGCCACAGCGCAAAACGAATTTTCCCATCCTTAAATTAGCAAAAATGCACCCTGAAAGTGTTTGCGCCCTGCGTTTTATACTTTGTGCATGAACCGTCAAAATAGAGCCCATTATCGTTATCTGACTAACTTCGAGCAGCTAATGTGTCTGGGAAAATATTTAAAGGCTTTTATTCTCATAAACCGGGCGAGCGTGAATGCGTCTAACTGTTCTGATTGGCTAAAGCAGACGTCCCACTCAGCATGTTCTAGACGTGCATGCGCTCTTCCGGCAATATTCCTACTGCGTTCACACAGCGCAGCATTCCGCAGATTGAATTCAGCAGATTACCTGTAATGTTACAACGAATTTACCGGTATTTTCAAAAAGGGCCTGTTCACACATACACACCTTTCCGGAAAATTGCCGGTAATATTTGTTTTTTGTTGACTAGAAAACAAACCACTGTTGTACAATGACTTGCCTAATTACCCTAATTTGCCTAATTAACCCAGTTAAGCCTTTAAATGTAACTTTAAGCTGAATACTTGAAATATATCTAGTCAAATATTATGTACTGTCATCATGGCAAAGAAATCAGTTATTAGAAATGAGTAATAAAACTTCTTATTAACTATTATAAAACTTAATCTTATTAAAACTAATTAAAAGGTCTTTTTCAGTGACTGTAGGTCAATGTGTCAATATCTGTCCCTCTTCTGTGGGGTGTCCCCCAGGGCTCTATTGCAAATCCTTATATGTTGGTCTCCCTTAATCTTCATTGGCACAGTTGCGGTTGGTTCAAAATGCGGCAGCTAGACTTTTAACAGGCACCAAAAAACATGCTCATATCTCACCAGTTTTAGCATCCCTTCATAGGTTTCCTGTTAATTTTAGAATTCAGTTCAAGATTTTACTTATTGTTTTTAAAGCACAGGCAAGCACCTTCCCATATATCTGAACTTATTAACCTACAGTCAACTCCTCGGTCCCTTAGGTCGTCGAATAAAGTTGTACTGCAAATTCCTCGGCCACGACTTAAACTGAAAGGAGATAGAGCCTTTGCAGTCGCTGTTCCATGTTTTTCTTCTCTCTCTATTTTGAAGTCCAGACTTAGGGTGCTTTCACACCTACACTTTTGTTTCGGAACGTGTCTCGATTGCCCAGTTAGCGCGGTTCGTTTGGCATATGTGAACAGGGCAATCGTGCTCTGTTCCGCGCCAAACTAATCGCTCCGAGATCGCTTGATTGAGGTGGTCTCGGCTCGATTGAAACAAACTCTGGAGCGGTTGGTTCGATTGCAGTGAGAAAGCGATCCGATCCGAGCACGGTTATATCACAATGTTTTATGGATATGTAATAGGCTTACGGCGTTATAAAGAGAGAATTATAGGTATTATAGTAGGGCGGGAAGTTTCGCGAGTCTCCGGATGCCCGCAAACGAGTGATGATCTCCCGGTAATCTCGCGTCTCCCTCCCGGTCCTCAAATAGGCATCGTCGCGCACCCTTCTCACCCCTCCCTACCGCATCTCTCCTCAGACACGTCGCGCGCACCCTGTCAATCACCACCAAACCACCACCTCTCCTGACAGCTAGCGGGATGCTACAAAATAAACCCTGACACTCTGACCAGTGTAAGGAGAGTTTACTCGCACGTGACTTGTTTTAGCTCTTTTGGTCCGATTAGAAACTTTGCAGTGTGAAAGCGAACCGCTCCAAGAGCAAAGAGCAACAATGTAACAAATGTAATCTCTGTTTCGGAACAACTGAATCGATTCACAGGTGTGAAAGCATCCTTAAGACACATTTTTATTCTATTGCATTCCCTGGCTTTTAATCTTTATAGTGCATTGTTGCTCTAATACTATTACTTTTATGATTACTTTTATTGTTATTTTACTGTTTTGTGGTTAAATAATGAGTGTTATGGTATTGTTCAGCACTTTGGTCAATGCCAAACTGAAGTTAAATGTACTTTACAAATAAACTTTACTTACAAAACTATTATGTTTAGAAATGTGTCGAAAAAAAAACTTCTTTCAGTTAAACACAAATTGGGGGGGGGGGATAGTACAATGGGGGGCTAATAATTATGACTTCAACTGTACACCAATGTTCATCCCATCCAAAATCTCCCCCCGCGGCTCTTCCAAACATTGCAAATTCATACAGTAAGTGGCCGTGACATTCGATCATGTAATTTCTTGTCTTCCAAAAACACTCAGTGATTTCCCTCTGGTGTTTGTGCTTCTGAATTCAGATATAATGTTGACGCACTGCAAACATGACGCCAGATGGAATTATACAGATGACATATCACATATGCGATGTGTAGATCAGTGTAAGGGATTGAAATGACATGTTCTACACATATTAGGTCACTCAGAAGAGAACGAAAAAGAGGGGGGACACAAAACAACACTGTAAAAAAATCGCTGTAAGTTAGCAGTTTTCTGTATTTTGTGATTCATCAGATTTATTTTCAATTTAATCTGTTTTTTATGCTTTTGAATTACATTATGGGACATTGATCCTTCTTCTAATAAGTCCTAACCTTGACAAGTTCAAACAAGTGACTTTTATTAACATTTTTAATAGTTTAAATTAATATATTGTCTGATATATTATGCTACAAAAGTCTAATGAACTGCAAGCATTTCTTTTATTTTACAGATTTATTTGTCTATATGTCATTTCTTATACATTAAACTACTAAATGTCAATAAAAGTCCAGTTTTTAACTTGTAAAGTTGAATTTCCAGCATCAAAATTCACAACCGCAAAACATTTGTGCATTAAACAATACAGAAACTTGACATTTAAAGGCTTAAGTAGGTTAATTAGGTTAACGAGGCAGATTAGGGTAGTTAGGCAAGTCATTGCGTAATGATGGTTTGTTCTGTAGACTTTAAAAAAAAAAAAAAAGCTTAAGGGCTAATAATTTTTACCTTAAAATGGCTTTTAAAAAATTTAAAACTGCTTTTATTCTAGCCCAAATAAAACAAACAAACTTTCTCCAGTATAAAAATATTATCAGACATACTGTGAAAATGTACTTGCTTTGGTGGGGGGGTTGGGGGCTAATAATTCTGACTTCAACTATAATAATAATAATAATAATAATAATAATAATAATAATAATAATAATAATAATAATAATAATAATAATTGTTTGACAATTTGCTGGCAATTACAGATGATAAGTTGGAAATTTTTAAGTATTTATTATTATTATTATTATTATTATTATTATTATTATAAAGCTAAGAGGTCCAGATTGACTCATATTTAATTAAATAATTTAATTAATATGTTTGTGCTTATTTGATTTTTTTTTCTTACAAATGCACAAATGGAATTGTCATTTTCTGGTACACTGGAAAAAATTATTCAAAGATGATTCTTTGAATATTTAACAATTTATTTGGGCTGAATTTAAACAAACAAATTAAGTTGAACATTACAAAATTTAATTTGTTCATTTGAATTCAACACATATAAACTGTTTGCTTCAATTTTGCAGACATCGTTTTTTCAGTGTATAAAGGGCAAATATGTGCCTTTACTTTTAAAAAATAAAAAAAATTTTTAAAAAAATTATTTTTTACCTGATTAAATAATGTAATCAATGGTTCAGTTTGTCCATATCTGAGCTTATAAACCCTAGAAAGTTGTTATGCTTTAGGTCATTTTTGTGCGTGCTGTATTCTCTGTTTACACTGAATTACTATGTTAAAAATCATACACATAGACTTTTTACATGCAGAATCCTTAAACTTCCTAACTCTGTAATCTACAACTACTATGCGATATTTCTTTCCAAACTAATCCAGACTAAGCCAAAAGTGTGTCTGCCCCAGAAACGGGCCGTGTGAGTATAAACTCATTTTTCCCCATGTACAGTGAGGGTGCAAATGAGAACTGCCCAGCTCATACAGTGTGTGACATGATCTGAGAGAAGGCCGGAGCCTCCAGGCCACATCCGATAATATCGTAATACAGCTCTGAGCCTGCAGTCGAATCGGCCATGAATCATCACATTAGCCGTCCTCGCTATGGGAGGAAAAAGATCTTACACTCCACACTCCCCTCAAAAAAAAGCCCAGGCTCTGCTGGAACAGCTGCAGGGCAAGATTGGGAGGATTTTGAAGGTCAAAACCTGAGGATAACACATTAAACTATCCAGAACGGCCACGACCAGAGAGGAAAAAGGAAGAGAGATCCTTCTTTGTTCCCTTCTTTCATGAGAGACGTTCACTGGACTTCTTATCGGATTCCTCAGATGTTTGTTTCAGGTTGTTTGAGACCAATGAGGCTTGCTCTGGCGGTGACGGGAACCTGATGCCTTTTAATTTTAGCTTCTGGCCCCCCCAAACCACGTATTTGCCCATTGTAAACCTGACAGCGCACGTTAAGGTATTATACTGCAATATGCAGCTCTCTGTCAGGAGAGAAACACAATCTTGCCCTTCTCTCTGGAATGTGAAGTAACAAGAATCACCGAGAACAAAACATCAAAGCTAATCAGGGTTTGGAAGACGTGCCCGCACAGAAGAATGCGTCGCTCTGCATCGATAAAAAACATTCAAGTTTACTGCGGCTGCTGGAAAAATCTTCTTTTAACTTATATTAGTAGGCAACATTGTACAGCGAGTAAAGCTTTTGTCTTGTTTCTATACATCTCAGAAGTCTTAAATAAAGAAGCATTTTCTAGACATGTAAAAAAGATTGTCGCTCAAATAATAAGTCAAAATTAAGTGTAAATATTTCAACCCAGACTCATTCCGGAAACGTAGCCCCGCGGATGTTTCTGGAGACCACGAAATACGTCTCTGGAGGTACGTATTTTTGCAGTTTTTGTTTTTGCGAATCCGCAAGAGGCTGGTGTGTGCTTTTTCGCATCTCAAATTTCTCTTGCGAGTCCAGTTCGCGCCCACGCTGTTCTCGCGCGATCCCACCAGAGGCCGCTGTCTGACTGACCGATTGATTGACCGGCCAATCGGCTGACCCACCCTTCTCCCTTCCCTGAACCCAACCAGTTTCACCCATCGACCCACCCGCCCGCTCACTTCCCTAAACCTGAGCAACAATTTAGAAAAGCCGTCTAAAAAAAGAAAAGCCCCTGCTCTGATTTCTTTACTGCGTTTTCGGATTTCACCACGCTCTCACTCTGTTATGAACTTGTTCACTTTATTTTCTGGATTCTGTTTTTGCCTGATTTCTGGAACCGCTCTTCCCCGGATTCGAACCCGGTCGCCGTGGTCAACTCTCTGCATCTCAAGTCTGCCGACGTACACGATGAGCTGACTAGACAAACTAATTACGGCGGGAAAGCCCTCCACACGGAGGTAAGCAGTCAGCCTGTAAGCACGAAAAGGAACAGCGTCACACCGCCCAATAGTGTTCGCTTACAAAAATGAAATGCAGCCATACGTACCTCCCGGGACGTATTTCGCGGTCTCCAGAAACGTCCGCTGGGCTACGTTTCTAGAATGAGCCTGGGTGTAAATATTTTCTGTCTCTAGTTTTTCTTTTGTTTCTAGTCCAAATATCTAAAATTAAATATCTCCTTAAAATATCTACAAAAATCAAGAAGAATTAAGTTAAAACTTGTGTTGTTCTTAAAAATAATGAGTCAAAATTCAGTTTTTCCATTTTGCTTGTCTAGAAAATGCTTCTTGATTTCAGAATTTAAAGATATTTGGACTAAAAATCTGACAAAAACTCTAAATGTTTTTTCTTACTCAACAGTTTTTCACTTGTTTCTAGTCCAAATATCTACAAATTACTAAATCAAGCAGCATTAAGTTAGTTTCAGAACTAACTAAATTAAGTGAGTTTTACGTTAAAACAAGCAAAATAATCTGCCTATTCGGCAGATTATTTCTAAAACAACATCATATGTTCTGCTTGTCTGGAAAAAGCTTTTTGATTTAAGAATTTGTAGGTATTTAGACTAGAAACAAGACAAAAACTTAAAAAAAAATAAAATAATAAAATAAAAAAAATTACTTTTTGCAGTGTAATGATTTTCTTTCCCTACTTTTTATTTTGTTTCTAGTCTAAATACCTAAAAATTCTTAAAATCAAGAAGCATTGAGTTAAAAATGTTTCAAAAATAATGAGTCAAAATTAAGGGAGTTTTTCCATTTTGCTTGTCTAGAAAATGCTTCTTGATTTCAGAATTTGAAGATATTGGACTAGAAGTCTGACAAAAACTCTAAAAAAAATTTTTTAATAAATAAATGTGTTTGCAGTGTAATGCTTTTCTTTCTCTACCTTTTATTTTTGTTTCTAGTCCAAATACCCCAAAATTCTTAAACCGAGAAACATTGAGTTAAAAGCTGTATTGTTCTCAAAAATAATGAGTCAAAATTAAGTGAGTTTTTCCATTTTACTTGTCTAGAAAATGCTTCTTGGTTTCAGAATTTGAAAATATTTGGACTAGAAATCTGACAAAAACTCTAAACTGTTTTTCTTACTCAACAGTTTTTGACTTGTTTGTAGTCCAAATATCTACAAATTGTGAAATCAAGAAGCATTAAGTTAAACAAGGTCTTGTTTTCAGAAATAATAAGTCAAAATTGAGTGACTTTTATCTTAAAACAAGCAAAATAATCTGCCTATTCGGCACATTATTTCTGAAAACAAGATCATATGTTTTGCTTGTCTGGAAAATGCTTTTCGATTTAAGAATTTGTAGGTACAGTACGTGAGAGTTCAAAGTGACTATTACCGCCAGGGCTTATACCGCCGCCGTTTGAAATAGCTGCCGCTCTGTTTTTAGTGTATGACCGCAGTTTGTGAATAAGCCGCCAGGGGACACAAAGGGACGGGATGCAAACGAACAGAAATAGCCTATACAGCAGCTTTAAATATGCTACTGTGCTTGTAAATGAGATTAAACAATAAGTCAAAGCATTATAATTCCGTCATTAATCATTTAAAATTTGTTAACACACTTTATTGAAAACTTTTTAAGTGCAAAGAGGACTGGTTTTGGAAAAGAGAATTGAAGAAATAAAAGACAACTAAAATGAAAGCACAAACATTCAGTACAAATAAGTAGTCTTAAATAAATAAATAAATAAAGCAGTCTTTTAGCCTAAATATAGAGAGATGTTCAGTGTTTGCTATTTTAATAGGACTAAGACAAGAAATTTTCATTTATGTTTTTATTTACGTTTTTATTTACATTTTCGTTGTTGATTATATTTTACTATCTCATTTTATGTTTCAATTATTGTACATAATAATAAACGAATAGGACTAGAAACAAGACAAAAACTTAAAAAAATAAAATAATACAATAAAAAATAAAACTTTTTGCAGTCTAATGCTTTTTTTCCCTAGTTTTTATTTTGTTTCTAGTCCAAATACCTAAAAATTCTTAACATCATGAAGCATTGAGTTAAAAATGTTTTAAAAATAATGAGTCTAAATTAAGTGAGTTTTTCCTTTTTTGCTTGTCTAGAAAAGGCTTCTTGATTTCAGAATTTGTAGATATTTTAGAATAATAAATCAAAATTAAGTGAGTTTAACCTTAAAACAAGCTAAATAATCTGCCTATTCAGCACATTATCTCTGCAACAAGATAGTATGTTTTGCTTGTCTAGCTTAATATAAAAAATAAATGCTGATACTGCCTCACAGATAATCTCCTGACTATAAAAAAAACTATGAGTACAGTACACGTCAACTTTCATTAACCCTAACCCTATAACCTTACAGTCTACCAATACTCTAATGAGAATTAGTTGGAATGCAGTTTTAATGTAACTTAAAATCAACCAGATATGTAAAAGGGACCATCAAAATAAATTGTTTCCCATTTTTGTCTGAAAGTCACGTAAACAGCCCCTTGGGTTAGGATGCAGATGCAGTTCTGACGAGATTTATATAGCCCTCTTAGTTCGGTTTGACATGTTTACTACCTTGTTTCCAGCTATTGTTCCTTTAATGCTCAACATACCTTAATATTTTAAAGTTGGAGATAGTGGGAGTGAGTTTGACAGGTGTTTACACGTCCTCTCTTTATCAAAACCTCCAGCAGCTGTGTGTTTCCTGAGCTATACCTGCGGTGCGTTCGAAGCCCCTATAAAGTACACATTTGTCATTTTGACTTCATGCCAGAAGAATCGTTTTTCGCTCTCTTCTTACTCTGGATGGAGAGATCTCGTGGCTCTGGTAAACCTCCGTGCATTTTCTATCAGGGTAACACTTATAAAAGGAGAGAGGCAACCCTTGCTACCCTCCACCCGCCCCTTATAAAAATCCTGGGGTTATTTTTATGCGTCTTTCTCCTCTGTCAAAAGGGTCAGCGCTCCGCTCGTGTACCCGCGATTCTTCTTGGGTTTAATGCATTGGCATATTAGCATTTAGATAACCCCTCTGAATATGGGAGGACAGGGAATTGAAGGCAGGAACAGAATAAATACAGTGAATAATACATCATACATTTAAAATGAATGACACTGGAGTTTTTTTTTTTTCCAGTTTGGAATTTGGCACGATGGAGAGCCGGAAATGAACAGATGCATCAAATTTGCTTCCCCGAATCGATGGCGCTTTACATATTTACAGAGTATTGTTTGGTTTTTGGTGAAATCTGCTGTGGGGAACATGCAAAGTGGATTTGCTTCTTATTATGCTGGATTGATTTCAGTTTAGATCCTTCCAGAGCAATCAGCCCTGTATTGTTTGGCGTGTTGATACTTAACCGCTTTCAAACCCTCAAATATGTGTTTTCCTCTCAGAAAACGAAACCTTAAATCAAAGACGGCCAAGCAAACACCCCTCGGCCTAATTAATGATTATATGCCTGTCAGTCCAGTAGCCCGCTGCCTTTTTGTTGAAGCTCTGTTGGCCTGGTGGTTTATTAAGCGGAGGTTCTGACTGGATGGAAATGACTCAGGTCCCGCAGGGCCCAATCACAGAGTCATCACGCTGGGAATGAGCTGAGAGCCCGTCTATGCAGATCAGTGTGTGTTAAGAGGCTACTCTGCAAATCTAATGGCCATTTAACCATCTGGGCTGAAAGAGAGAAAGAGTGATAGAGAGAGGATCCCGCAGAGACAACTCCGGACCCATCAGTATTCTTGTCAGCGTCTCCACATGTGGAACCAGAAGCGAAATATCGCACCACCAACCCCTCCCCGATGGGTTTTATTGAAACAAATTGCGGGTCCCTTTACCAGCTGCACTATCTGGGTGCGCTGGGATGGGGTGGAGGAAGAGCAAAGCGTAATGATTAAAAGCGGAGGAAAAGGGTGGAGGTGTGTCCCGAGTCTCAGGTCAATCAACACAGGGTGATTTGGAGGTGTTGAGAAGATGTTGAGATGAGGGAAGGAGGAGACGTCTAACAACACCACAGCTTATGCAGGACCTTTGAAGTCAAGTGGTGGAAAAGGGCAGAAAATGACACGTCATGGAAACTTTTCGGAAGCACAAATAACAGGCCGTGCTGTTCGAGAGAGTGTTTTACATCATTTAATACAAATTACAAAGTAGATGTTGTGATTTTTTTCAAAATGTCTATGTTAAAATAGGTATGGGGGTAATTAAAGGTTAAATAACATTAACCCTTTACTGCATTGTTTTGCCATATGGCAACATATTTATGTTCATTTCCCTGCTGCTGATTCCTTAGGACCAACGTTAAATTTTTTTTTTTGTTGGAAAGAGAAGACCTTAGCGTAGCCAATAGACTGATTTCACGCGGCCGCCATTTTTAAAAGCAAAATCGTATGGAGTGAGAATAGACTCAATAATAATTCACGCAAAAGACACGATGTACACACGCGTAGCCAAATTCACGTACATAAAACCAAATTCACGTGCGTAAAATATTTATTTATATTCACAAAAAGATTTCACGTGCACAAAATAAAAATACATTTTCATAAAATACGTTTCACAAATGCAAAACACCACTTGCAAATGTATACGAGTGTACAAAAAGTTTTGAATGTTTAAAACTTGCGAGTTCATCCTGAATGAGTGTGCAAATCCTCTTTCACGTGCGACTCCCCCTGGATACGTGTGTGTGTATTTTTGAGACTTTCCTGGCAGAGGCAGGGCTACTCGTACCTTTCAGCCAATCAGTTGAGAGCTGTATTCAACGAAACCAACTCTGTGCTTCTTTTGCGCAGACTGTTCCTCTCCAGCATGGCGAATGGAGAAAGCAGCAGTCGCAGTTGCACTTTAAAAAAAAAAAAATATTTATTTGACCATATCCTCACTCTTTTTATCCATTATTTTGCCGCAGCTCCGCTCTTCTTATTTATTGTCTCGCAGCCCCATGAGCAAAATGTAGCCTACAGGGTAATGTTAAAGATTAAGTATAATTCCAGCCACAAAAGCATTGCAGTGCCGTTGTGGAACAGTGGTCAGCTTGTTGGATTACCATGCCCTTAGACCTGGGTTTGATCCTCACCTGAGTTAATATCTTTTTTTTTTTTTCATTTTTATTGTTAAGACATATAAAACTGTAAGGTTGTTGAACATTTGAAGTTCTAAAGCAGCTCTTTTCTTGAAAAAGACGTGATAGTGTCATTAGAAACTGAATGAAACTGAAAAAAATAAAGATCCTCACCTGAGTAAATAACTTTTTTTTTCAGTTTCATTCAGTTTCTAATGACACTATCACGTCTTTTTTAAGAAAACAGCTTTTTTTTTTTTTTTAGACTTATCTGATTCCATAAAATCGAGGCTGCGGTGGGAAGAAACCTGGAAGTATCATTGGGAGTTACATAGGAATGTTGTGTAGCTGGCCATGTATCTTATCAGCTCTCACTCACGCTGCTGTCTGCTGCTCTCTTTAGTCATGTCGTTTCTGTCAATCAAACGGTGATGGGTGGAAATCATTCAACTAGCTCATTCCAACGAGGAGTCCTATTTGCACTTAGCCTAAATAGAAACAATTTTACACCTTTACATTAGACCATTTCTTTTTTAATTCACTCACAGTGCTTTGTTCAAACCCCACTCCGTTAACCGCGTCAGCTAAACTCTGCCACTCTATTTTTTCTTTTGTTATTAATTCTGGAGGACAAACTTGCAAATAACACCGTTTTTCTCTGGTCTACCTCCGATAGGAGCACCTCCAATTCACATTCTGTTCAAAGTTTCTCTTTTCGCTTGCTCTTGACATTACTTTCTCAATTGGTTTTGCCAAAGTAGAGTCATTACCATATTCATTAGGGGGAGGAGGCAGGGAAGGGTTTCGCGCTCGTGCATGTTGCGCTCAGTTTCACATTAATTCAGATGTACAAAGAGAATATGCTTCGGATTCGGCGTACGCAGTGTTTCATACATCTAAATTTTTCACTGCGTACGCACATTTATAGATTTGTGTGTACGCAATGATTAAGTATGAATTAAACGCAAGTCTTTGTACATGAGGCCCCTGGTGTGTGGTGTGTGCTCTGGCACATTATGGCTGCCGTCGCGTCATCCAGGTGAATGCTGCACACTGGTGGTGGATGAGGAGATTCCCCAATTAAAAAAATGTGTAAAGTGCTTTGAGTGTCCAGAAAAGTGCTATATAAATATAAGGATTTATTTATATTATTATTATTATATTATTATTATTATTATTATTATTATTATTATTATTATTATTATTATTATTAAATTTTTTCCATAGTAACATCCTTAAAGCACCTTAGCAAATACATAGCAACCAAAATACATACAAACACAAACACACACATATATATATATATATATATATATATATATATATATATATATATATATATATATATATATATATATATATATATATATATATATATATATATATCTCAGCATATTTGAGTACACCGCATTTTTATATATATATATATATATATATATATATATATATATATATATATATATATATATATATATATATATATATATATATATATACATATACAATTATGCTGAGCTCTATATATATATATATATATATATATATATATATATATATATATATATATATATATATATATATATATATATATATATATATATATATACCACATTTCTCAGTGAATATAGGCAATGTATTTTAGTGCATTTAAACAAAACAGAGTTTAGATTGATTTCATTTAGATTATAGCATTTAAAAATCATTTTAATTTAAATAAATGATTAAAAAAAAAAGTTGAAGTCAGAATTATTAGCCTCCCTGAATTATTAGCCCCCTCTATATTTTACCCTATTTTTGTTTAAGGGAGAGACGATTTTTCAACACATGTCTAAACATAATAGTTTTAATAACTCATCTCTAGTAACGGATTTATTTTATCTTTGCCATGATGACAGTAAATAGTATTTGACTAGATATTTTTTCAAGACACTTCAATACAGCTTAAAGGGCAATTTAAAAGCTTAACTAGGTTAATTAGGTTAACTAGGCAGGTTAGAGTAATTAGGCAAGTTATTGTATAATAATGGTTTGATCGGTAGACTATCAGAAAAAAAATATATAGCTTAAAGGGGCTAATAATTTTGACCATAAAATGTCTTTTAAAAAATGTAAAAATGCTTATACTATTGCCGAAATCAAACAAACAAGACTTTCTCCAGAAGAAAAAATATTATCAGACATACTGTGAAAAAAACCCTTGCTCTGTTTAACATCATTTAGGAAATATTTATCTTAAATGAATTATATTTATTTTAAATTAATATAGCAACCTACTGTATGTAACAAAAGAGCAAAAAAGGAGACGAAAGAACAACAAAGAGGCAGAGTGGCAGGTAAAGAACACGAGACAGATTTGGACACACACCTGCAGGACACGGTTCACACCTGTGCACAGACCTACAGCATTACAGATGACAGTGTGCAGATCCCACACTCTATTGTTCCAGGATAACAGCGCTGTCAGCAGAAAGGCATTTAGTTTCTGACACATTTCTCTGCTCCTAGATTTATAACCCTGGACACACGGGCCCATTATTGGCGCACCACCCCCACCCATAATGGTATGTCCCATCAACGGGGGGCCCTCGGCCAAGTCGCCATGGCAACAGCACCAAAGCAAACAATAAGGCTGAATGAAAGGAGCGTGATAAGATGAAAGGTGCTTACCTAACCGAGAGAGCTGATTGGACAAGACTTTGAGCTAAAACTGTTACAGCACACCTCAGTAAACACACAGAATGAGGGTGTACTGTGGTCCTTCAGACTCACTTATTGGGAAAAAAGAGAGTGTTAACAGAATGAACAAAGAACATGGACAATAAAGAATGTGATTGCCAATGTTTAACAGATGAAAAAATATCCAAGAGGAGAATGTTGAATTGTTTTATATAGATATATATTATCAGTCGTGTCTGCTAAAAGGAGGTATTTCAAATTTGACAGTTTTGTACAACTAAAGACTTGTATAATATTATACAAATAAATTAATAATAATAAACAATATGACTGTCACATAAACAAATAAAATATGATCAAATAATAATAATAAATATATACAGTTGAAGTCAGAATTATTAGCCCTGTTTAAATTTTTTTCTTCTTTTTTTAAATATTTTCCAAATGGTGTTTAACAGAGCAAGGAAATCTTCACAGTATGTCTGATAATATTTTTTCTTTTGGAAAAAGTCTTATTTGTTTTATTTCCACTAGAATAAAAGCGGTTTTACATTTTTTAAACACCATTTTAGGGACAAAATTATCAGCCCCTTTAAGCTATATTTTTCCCGATAACCTACAAAACAAACCATTGTTATAAAAAAACTTGCCTAATTACCCTAACCTGCCTATCTACCTTAACTAACCTAGTTAAGCCTTTCAAGTCACTTTAAGCTGAAGTGTCTTAAAAAATATCTAGTAAAATATTAATCACTGTCATCATGGTAAAGAGAAAATAAATCCATTATTAGAGATGAGTTATTAAAGCTATTATGTTTACCCTGCTGAAAAATCCAGCTTAAACCAGCCTAGGCTGGTTGGCTGGTTTTAACTGGTTGACCAGGCTGGTTTTAGAGGGGTTTTGGCCATTTCCAGGCTGGTTTCCAGCCCTTTCCAGCCTGGTCTTAGCTGGTCAGGCTGGAAAATGACCAGCCAAATCCAGCTAAAACCAGCTTGACCAGCCTGGTTTAAACTGGATATAGCGCCCGGGAAATCACACGTGACGTGAGCTGCTGACCGTGAGCTGTTACCACAGAGAGGGCGGGCGTGCACCCTACTTAATGATAGACACGCGCAGATCTACTTTAGAGAACAGAACCCGCATATATATATATATATATATATATATATATATATATATATATATATATATATATATATAGTGTGATATTGCGTTTATACAACAGTTTGATGGCATAATTCTGTATATAAAAACAAAATCAAACATGGAGAGTCTCAAAAACCCTTTTGTATGAGGATTCATATCATAAGCTGACAGTTAAACAGTTGAGCAAGCATCTTTTAAACTTTAGATCTGTAGTGTCCGTTTTTTGCTGGTTGTATATGGGCGGAGTAATACACAAAGGGTAAAGAGGCTTCACGGGTGCTGATATTACTTAAATATATCGAGGCTATCAGCCAATCAGATTTAAGAACCAGACAGAACTGTTGTATAAATATATATACATATACATACACACACATATATATATATATATATATATATATATATATATATATATATATATATATATATATATATATATATATATATATATATATGTATATATATATTAGTAGAAAGATGATCAATAAACAATAAATGCTAACAATTTTTAACAATATTGCTGTTTTGCTGTTTAATCAAGCCTTGGTGAATCTAAGGGTGCTTTCACACTTGGTTCATTTCCCTGGACCGTACCCAAGTTTGATTGTCCCCCCTTGTCACCTCCTCGGATGGTTTGTATTTTTTCCTTCTGAACCCTGGTACGCCTGTGTCATCGAGCTGCTGTTTTGTTTACTGCCGTTGCTAGGTGACGGTCACGAAAGCAAGCGCCAAAATGGAAGAAGTCCGCACATTGCGGTCATTCTGCTTTAACTGACGCTTTTGGTTTTGTACATACAGAAAGCGACTCGCGTCCATCTGCCGCAAACATATTATAAACATTCAGAACATCACACAGTGTCTGCAGAAGCTGTTTTTGGAGGAGGCAAGCAGACATCACTGTGTATCACTATGTTTGCCCTGGCTCAGTCCCGCGTGTGTCACCAAGGTACGAAAGTGACACACACACACATTAACGAACGTTATGAAAAAGATGGTTTGTTGTACAGTTGGCAGTTCACTTCCGTTATTTGGTACGATTGCATTCACATCAGAAGTGAACCATACCTGAGTACACATGAACCGTCCCCCTGACCACCTCTTTCAGGCGGACTCAGGTACGGTTCACGGGTGCGGACCAAAAGTGCTAGTGTGAAAGCACCCTAAAAGACTTCTTCTATTAATGTTTTTCAAACATTTTGACATTGCTTTATGTCCCAGAGATGGGTTGCGGCTGGAAGGGCATCCGCTGCGTAAAAACTTGCTGGATATTTTGGCGGTTCATTCCGCTGTGGCGACCCCTGGATTAATAAAGGGACTAAGACGACAAGAAAATGAATGAATGAATGACATTGCTTTGGTGTGATTTCAGGTAACACGTCTTTTTTTCATATTTCAAATGTTCACTTAAACCAATTAGTACCAAACAGCTGAACGCATGATTTAAATAAGACAGAATCCCACATCGGTATAAAAATGCGTCTAATTCTCTTCCATCTACACAGGCTTCTAAATTACAATAATTTCCCATCCTGTGTGTTCGCTTTATTCAGATTAGGCTTTGTTTGATGCTGAATTGGCCTACCCTCCTACTTTATATTCTGTAATTAACATATGCAAATAGTCACCTTGGAGACATGATTAGGTAAATGTGTGCAGATGTGACATTGAATGTGCGCTGCATGAGCAACTCAAGCGTATTAATAAACAAATTCGCTCTTTCTTGGTTATGCTACCTATATGTCAATCAATCCAGCATGGCCAATTTATTATAATAAACTCTACACACTTCCATCAATGCAGACAAGGACAAAAATTAACAATGTTTTTTTTTTTTTTTTTTTAAATCATGAGTGGTTTGATAATCACAAGTTTTAATTTTAATTTAAAAGCAGCTATTTTACATGTATAACCTGGCTTACAAGTGCAGGAAGCAGATGATTTTCTTTCTGACTAATGTACCATAGTCTGTTTATCACTCGGGTGTCTGTTTTGGACAAAGATTCCTGTTGGTATCCATGGCAACCTGCCAAATTGTTATGGATCACTGCAAATACCTGAAATAATATTCCATAAGCTCTGCCTGAATTCACTTCAAATGTATGTGTGTCAGTCAGGCAGGTTTGTGCAAAGACAGGCTCTCGCTGCAGATGAGCTGAGTGTTAGACCTCAGGGCGTCTGCATAAACATTCTGACGTCCAGGGAATGAACACACTCATTTCTGTGTATTTTCATATTGCTAGCAAACTGCTGTGTAATAGTATTTGTGCTCAAATAACATGATCACTACTGATGCATCCATCCATGCATCACCTGAATTCTTCCATTTATCCTAATACCCTTTCATCCAACCATCTATTTAATTCATTCAACACTGAATTCCCTCATCAATCTATTCATCCAGCCATTGGCCTTTTTCACACTTCCTGGTTCCGGTAAGCGAAGCAGTGTACCACAACATCCGGTTTCAATGCGACGGAGCAAGAAAGAATGGCAGGGTCATCTCATCGCTGTGATTGCTGCGTTCCCAGCTGCTCCAACTCAAAAACGACACTCTTACTTTAATGACCACGATCTCCCGAAAGACGAAGGACAGGGAAAAGCATGGATGACAATATTAAAGGGGGTTGAATGCCGTTTCAAGTTATATGCGGGAGTACGTTCGTATGCTGTATGCACTTCAAAGCGGAGATTATCATGTTTTATTAAAGACTGGTGGTCTATGGTTTATTTTGATGAGTAATTATAATATAGACAAAACTCCAGTTAAGCTATCTGCCTTCCACAAACAAGTGCTCATCATGGTCATTAATCTATAAGCATGATTTATCCCTACATTGTTGTTATTTTGGAATAATAGACAGTTCATACAAATGCAAATCTCTTTTTTTTTAATTGGTTTGACAGCAAAATTATTTGTTTAGTCAGTTATATAATAAAGATGGTATACTTTTCTTGCAATGAAGTCCTTTATTACAAAATCTTAATAACCCAGAAAGTTTTCAACTGTTATTGGTTCAATTCCTGCAGAGACATGTTATTCATTTATGTTATTTAGAGGTATTAATAAGACCATCCTTCTGATGCATTGTCTTTTGATATTACTAAATCTTATGTCGGCAAATTTTGTTTTACTAAATACCAAGAGTAATGATAGAGCTATTCATACTCTTTTCCAAAAAGAAATCATTACTGTACCTTATATTCAATTTTATTATATGTCTTTATTAAAGGGTGAATTGAAGAAAAGTGTGGCTGTTACCACAGAAATATCATGTTAGAAATAGAATTAAAGAAATGTCCTATAAACTCATCCACAAGTTTTATCCAGCAAAACATTGTTTGCAAAAATTTAAAAGTGGGATTGATGTAAATTGTATTTTTGTAACGAATATGAGGAGACAGTTTTACACTTATTTTGGCATCGTACATAGTCAGCTTATGGGGTGAGTTGCAAAATGTATTAATAACGATTCTTTTGTGTTCAAAACCTCTTTCATTATGGATAAATGTACATTTGGGCTTTACTTGATTATCCTAATCTAGAGGAAAATAGTTTTATTTATTTAATTTGCTTATGTTGTTAACAAAATTGTACATTCATAAATGTAAATTTACTAATATGAAACCAGATTTTAAGGTATTGATGACAAATATGCTTGTATAATACCAGGATCAACTCTCTAAACAAGAAACTCGACCCACTTTAAAATGTGTGAACTCTACAAATGTATTTCATTATTACATTTTGATTATTTGTATTTTATTCATAATTACCTCCTGGTATGTACATTTTTGTATTGTAAAATGTTATTTTCTGTTCTTTAAATAAATAATAAAAATGAATATTATCCACGAGTAGGAGCTAACGTGTTTCCAGACTTGAGAAAACCTCACGAGCATTAAACAACCTGTAATGTATTAACCGATAGCAACTCGCCTGTATAGCTAACTTACCTCGCCATTCACTATATCTGACTCTGAATAAAAAGGAAGGAGGGGGTTAGCACAGTTTACAGACGGGACTACTGACATTAAACTCATTCTGCTGGATGTTAAATAGCCAGGTTAATCTAGCTTACGAATGGCTTGAATGAGCAGATCTTATGTTGTTGGCTGTGCACCTTACTGGAACCTGATGTTGCAAACGGTAAGACACGTTTTCTGCACAAATTCTGCAAATCGGTATCATCTTTTAAATGCTGTTTTATTAAGGCAGTTTTACACATTCAACGAACAACATCTTCCTGTCCAAATTATGGCAAAGTTGACCGTGAGAAAGTCATCCGCTGTCCCGAGGCTGTCATGTCTCTGCGACTCCTAGCGAACCCGGAAATATCGATACACTGCTTCGAAGGGCGCTTCCGGTGTTCAATTCCGCTGTGAAAAAGGTCTATTGCTCGATTCTCCACATCTACACATCGGTCTTTTCATCTATCAACTGATTTCCTCTATCCATCCATTGATTTTCCTCATCTATGCATCTATCATCCATCCATCCGTCCTTCTATTCATCCATTGACTGATTTTCTCCATCTATCCATCCATCCATCGACTGACTTCCTCCATTCATCCATCTATCAACTGATTTTCATCATCTATCCATACATCCATCCCTCCATCCATTAACTGATATCTATCTATCTATCTATCTATCTATCTATCTATCTATCTATCTATCTATCTATCTATCTATCTATCTATCTATCTATCTATCTATCTATCTATCTATCTATCCATTGATTGACTTTCTCCAACCATCCATCGACTAATTTTTCTATCCATATCTATCCATCCATCCATTCACTGACTGATTTTCTGCATCCATTCATCCATCCATTGACTGATTTTCCTTATCTGTCGATCTATCCATCCATTGACTGACTTCATCCATCCAGACTGATTTTCCTCATCCATCCATCCATCCATCCATCCATCTATCCATCCAGCCACCCATCATTCTATTCATTCATTGACTAATTTTCCTCATCCATCCATTCATCCACCCATCATTCTATTCATCCATTGACTGATTTCCTCCATCCATTCATCCATCCATCGACTGACTTCCTCCATCCATCCATTGACTGATTTGCTCTATCCATTCATCCATCCATTGACTGATTTTCCTCACCTATCCATCCATCTCCCACTGATTTCCTTCATCTACCCATTTATTCACCCATCACCTTATATCCTCCATTCATCCATAGCTCATTTTGCTTATTAAACCATTCATCCATCCATCCATTCATCTATCCATCCATCCATCAACTGTCTATTCTCATTCACCCATCCTTTAACAGACTCATTCATTTATCCATCCATTACACAATTTCCCTAATCTATTTATATTTATCATCCATCTA